>NC_135792.1:6042500-6047500 GCF_051106095.1 Pogona vitticeps | reverse complement strand
ACCACCAAACAACAAACAACTTAGGAACTATTTTATAACTATTTGTACTCAAGACTATTTCTTTCCATTTTTTCTTTCCCTTTTCTCTTGATAACATAAGGATATACGAGAAGAGCATACACTAGATCCAATGTTTCCGCATTGCCTCTGGGAGAGACCTCGTTTTGACAGAGTAATTCAAGAACTTCCTTTAGGTTTTTGTGGTGGAATAATATTTCTCTTCTGATTACACTTGAATCTGTTCAAGTAAAACCTTCTGAAACATACCTTGTGACAGGCCTTGCCTTTGAAGATCTATCAGTCACATCGACTGTACTGTGGGCATGTCAAGTAACCAGAGAGAGGGAACCCATCAATCATATTTGAAAGAGTGCAGGTTGTTCTTCTGGCTTTGTTTGCTAGCCTCTACCCGTCGGCTTTGTTCCCGTTTCTGCAGCCGCTGAAGGGAAGGAAGAGCTAGCAGGAGGATTTATGCCAGGCAATTTCTGTGGGTAGATATAGTCTTCCAGTCCAGAAGGCTCTAAAGGCAATCAATGGCAAATTTGGTTAAATGATCAGGTGTAGAGTGGAAAGATTATTTGGGAATTGAAGCCCATCAGTGCAGTCAAGGCTGATCTAGATCAGAAGATGATGAAAGGTGGACCTCAAGCCCATTTTAAAGCCTGTTTGCTCCTCCAGATGGTCTACAAATGTCTAACCACATCCTTCCATAGCCGTTTTGGGCAACCCCCAAAAAGGGCTTTAGGCACAGAATGACTTTTTCCCCAAAACAGAAGGTGATTGGTATGTATGGACAGGATAATACTAAGTCATCCTTGGACTCTCAAAATTTCTCCTGCCCTAATCTAGGTGAATAATAATTGATGGAAGATGGAATCTCAGACACTTATTGGGTCAATGCCCAGTCATGTTGACAAGAAGAAACCTAATTTTGCATGAGTCAAAAGTTAAAATGTGTGACTTAATTTGTACTGATAGTAGAATTCACCTTTGCCTTATGAAGATCATGGATAAGCACATAATTCTTTTTTTTAAATTGGGATTTATTATGTACTGTATCTCTGCAGGATTTGTGTGTGTGTGTGTGTGTGTGTGTGTGTATTCAATGGTCTAAGATGTCTAATGATGAAGACTTCAGGCCAGGTATGTAGGAGAGTTTTGCCCCATCACAGCTATTCATGAAATGATACTCCAGAGGAGCAATAACAACTAGTGACACAGAGTAGTCAATTGACTAGATGGGCAAGGTATAAATAGATAGATAGATAGATAGATAGATAGATAGATAGATAGATAGATAGATAGATAGATAGATAATGAGTAAGATGTTGGCCTGTCCATGGGCTCTCAAAATTCCGAAGTCTGCTTTTCCAAAATATTTACCGTCAATGAAGGTTGTTGACACCAAAATCAAAATCCACAACGTGTCTTAGAACTTGTTGGAACTATCTGAGATACTGAACTCTATCCCCAACACATCCTCACCTCTCCATTGCCTTTGGAGCCACTGTGGTCTACAACTCATAGCTGATGTTGACTCAGCAAGAATACTGCTATGGGACATGTGACGTTGAATTGGAGCATCTTGTAGAAAGAACAAGAGTCTGCTCTATGGGCTGAGCAGTCTGTTCAATGATTCAAACCAGTCTCCATGGGGTCTTAGCCCAGATCATAGTAGTTTAATTGCCTGATTTAAGAGACTGCATACAGAGTGTCCAGAAGAATGGATGACAAGCCTCCCCACTCAGCTGCTGAGTGGCCGGTTTAGCAGGGAGGTGGGGCAGTGCCAGCTGGGCTACTGCTGCAATTGGTGTGCTTTTTGATGACATCAGCTGCTTGCACCACACAGCAAATGGTAATGGGATGTCTGGTTTCGGGGGGGAGGGTCCAGTCAGGCCAGCTACCTTTGCCAGCAAGCTTCGCATTCATCTCCCCGAGGAGAAAAATATAAGGCTCCCATGTCTAGTCTTGGCCAATCAGCCTTTTTCAAGGGTGTGTTTATTAAACTCTAATTAGCTCTTTCTCTGTTTATTCAGTCTGTAACCAGCTGCATTAAATCAATTCAACTGGAGTTGGTTACAGACCAAATAGAGCTAATTAGAGTTTAACAAGCACGCCCTTGAAGAAGGCTGATAGGTCAAAACGCGTTGGGCATTTTGCACCAAAATAAAGAGCATCCTATTTTCTACATCCCGGGACTACCCGAGATGTAGAAAATAGGATGCTCTTTATTTATTTCTTACACTTTCTTTGTATTGGAATTGGTTATCGGATGATTTATGTAATATTCTTGTGTTATTTTATTGTTTTATGTTATATTGGAAGCCGCCTAGAGTGGCCGTATAGACCAGATGGGCGGGATACAAATCAAATCAAATCAAATCAAATCAAATCAAATCAAATCAAATCAATCGATCGATCGATCGATTGATCGATCGATTGATCGATCGATCGATCAATCAATCAATCAATCAATCAATCAATCAATCAATCAATCAAATACAGTTTTCTCTTTTTGACTGAAGATTTCAGCGCATGTACTCATCCCTTTCGTTCTTTTCTGCAAAAGTCCTGGTCAGCTTCCGTGATGCATCCTCAGTCGGTGCTGATCTGGCATGGTGAGGAGATGGGCCAACCACGGATGTGGGAGGCAGGAAATGAGACCCCTGCTTCTAGCAAACGGAATTGTAGAGTGGCTAGAATCGATGCACGTAATCTCCAGCTTGGTTGTAGGGGTTGTAGAGGGCCACCATTCTGCATGTGGGGTGACAGACCCGGGCTCTCATGAGAGAAGAAGGTGTCACTAAAAAGGAGAGAATTTTTTAAATGACAATTATGTAATTTCTGCAAACTTTAAGTCATATATTTCAATGAAAAATTAGTGGGAAATGATTTTCATATAATAAGTGCCATAACTGAAACAAACAAACAAACTCACCATGCTGGTTAAAGATGGTGATGGTTAGTCCATTATGGCAAATGGACATGCCCCATCTGATGTTACGGCCAGCTCGCTCACTCCGACCTTGTCTTCTTCCTCAAAATGGAGAATCAGAACCTTGCCTGCGTTCATAGAATCACAGAAACCACCCACCCACCCAAGGGACGCTGGCCCTTCAAGGTGTCTCCTCCGGTCACAATGAGCTCCTGTCCTTCATTAAAGCTGAACGGCATCTGCTTGAGCTTGTGGGAATAGATGACCCTCCAGGCCTCGCCTCAGGAACTCGAGTGGAAAGAGAGGGGATCGCTGTGCGGAGTTTTCAGAAGTGACTATAAAGGAAGCGGCTTCCTGAGAAGGTGGCTCGTTTCTCGGAAAACCCCCGAGGGGTGCTTTAAATGTATGGGCTCTTTTGTCTGCTTATATTTTTTTTCCAGTTTGCAAGTCTTGTTTGAATAAGCAGCCTGAAGAACTAGGGGGCTTTCATGTAAGGGCCTTTACTTTGTGTTAGATTTCTAAAATAAATAACCAGCCCACTTCACCCCCTCCTTTCCCCTTTTTAAAAAAATCATTATTTCCCCTTCTAGCTTTAACCTCCTGCTGTTTGTGCAAAACACTTTGAAAGTGGGGGTAAGCGGTGGTTCCAGACATGTCGGTGACCCTTGAGATCCATGGAGATTTTTTCCCCCTCTTCCTTTCCATTCAGAATATGAACCATGAAGACTGGGAGGGTCTTCGGTTGGTGTCAGGTATCGCGGGAAGAATGTGGCTCAGGCTATCCTTACCCCTTTCAGATCATAACTATGTAATCAGTTATGCCCAATAAGTATATGGGGATCCCCATAATCTAAATAGATTGTGGTCATTTAAATGTCCATTCCTGCTTTCAGGTATGTTCTTATTTTGCTAAAGTATTTTAAATCCATTTTTTAAAAAAAGTCTGTGTAAGCTTCTGTGACTCTACGCCTTGGTCCCTCAATTACTCTTCCTCTCATTTCTGAGAACTGTTCTACCATGAGTGGCCACTTACTTGCCTCACCTGCCAAAAAAGAGGACAGGCATTACCAGATGAAGCACAACAGGCTAATATATAGAGAGCTGACAGCATAGCTCGGTGCTGTGGAGCCAGAGGTTGGGAGTTTGATTCCCCACTGTGATGTCTGGGAGTAGAGCCAGCCTGGGTGGCCTTGGGCCAGCTGCACAGTCCCAGGGCATCCCCAGAAGAAGGGATTGGGAAACTGTTTCTGAGTACTCTCTACCTAGAAATTCCTGAAAAGGGTCGCCATAGTCAGAATTGACTTGAAGTCAATGAATATTATGATTAATGTCATGGTTATTGAATCCAGCCTCTGTCAAGGAGGCCCAGTGGAGAAATCAAACTCCCAACTTCTGGTCCCACAGCCAGAGACCTAAACCACTGAGCTATCCAGCAGCTGTGGGCTTTCTTGTTCTACAAACGAACAAATGAACGAATGAACGGATGGACGGATGGACGGATGGACAAACAAACAGAGGAGTCATGTGGCACCAGTTTTGGCATAACATTCATTGACTTGATTTGATTTTTGTGCCCTCCCTTAAGTGTGAAACACTATCCTGGGAGGTTTACAGCAAGATAATAAAACACAACAACGGAAGTAAAAATAAAACCAGTCAATGAATAAAATCAGATGCAACAAAAGATGTGATTCCAAATTTTGGGCAGTGCACAAGGCATAAAAAGCAGACAGGGATGCCTTGGAAGGCCTCTGTGTAAAGCAATGTCTACAGAAGCCTTCTGAATGTTATGAGGGAGGGAGCCAAGCACACCTCCACCAGGACCTGATTCCAGAGCACTGGAGCCACAGCAAAGAAGGTCTCGCTCCTTGTAGTTGATTTTGCGGCCTTCTTCGGCATGGCCACTTGGAGGAGCTTTGCCTGGAAAGAGCTAGTGGTGCAGATGGAAAAAGGCACTCTGACAAGTACCATGGGCCCAGACCATGAAGGGCTTTATATGTGAGCATCAAAACCTTGGTCTTCACCTGGTCCAAAACCTTGGTCCCCACCTGGCCAAAGACCTCAT
>NC_135792.1:5927500-6037500 GCF_051106095.1 Pogona vitticeps | reverse complement strand
GCTTGTTTTTGACCATTAGAAACAGGTGGTGTCCATTATGGCAGAATGTCCGCTGTCAAATCTTATGGGGGGGGGGGTAGAAAGGCTTTTAAACCCTTAATTTCTGATTTCTTTTTCCAGTGGGCGGTTCTGAGGTTGTTGTTGTTTAGTTGTTTAGTTGTGTCCGACTCTTCGTGACCCCGTGGACCAGAGCAAGCCAGGCCCTCCTGTCCTCCACTGCCTCCCGGAGTTGGGTCAAATTCATGTTGGTCACTTCGATGATACTGTCCAACCATCTCATCCTCTGTCGTCCCCTTCTCCTCCTGCCTTCACTCTTTCCCAACATCAGGGTCTTTTCCAGGGAGTCTTCTCTTCTCATGAGATGGCCAAAGTATTGGAGCCTCAGCTTCAGGATCTGTCCTTCCAGTGAGCACTCAGGGTTGATTTCCTTCCAAATTGATAGGTTTGTTCTCCTTGCAGTCCAGGCGCCTCCCAAGAGTCTCCTCCAGCACCACAATTCAAAAGCATCTTCGGCGATCAGCTTTCTTTATGGTCCAGCTCTCACTGGGCCATTGGTTCTGAGGTAGCCTTTGGCAAGGCACAAAAATGTCCCTGGCAGATGGCACTATATTGGACTTTTGTGGCCTACTCAAGCCATGATCCCTAAATCCGAAAAGTTTTGATAAGACTGCAGCAGAGTTTTGTATTTCTAGTTAAAATTCCTTTTGCTACACAGTAGAAGTGCAGAGACTCACAGAGGAGTATCACTCCAACATCCTCTCATTTCTCATTAACTGGCACTAAAAGTCTCAATAACTCACCCTGGGATATGTGCAGGAGAAAGAATAAAAACCGTTCCATTACTTACAAATGTCAACAGATCAACAGCAAACTAACGAACAGGCAACTGACTTCAACAAACTAAGGAAAGGAGAACACTCAACAGAGAGGTGGGGCTCCTTTGAATTTGGAGATGGGAGGGAATGATTGGTTAGTGTTGATTAGATTGACAGTCATCCCAGCCTATAAAAGTTTCTCCTAGTCAGTCCAACCAGAGGCAGCATGTGAGGTTGTAAAAACTCAAAGACCATTGATGGTGAAATAAGGCCAAAGCTTCATGCCAGCTGGAGCTTCAGGGGGAAGATGTTCCATCCAACATCTGTCCCACATCATAGATTCAGTCTCGCAGCCAAACTGCCAAGCCAGCTAGAAGCCCAAAGAGACAGGAATTCGGGATGAGTTCAATGGGATACAAATACGGTGTTACATAATCAACACACGGCGAGTGTAGATTTGAAGCTTTAACCATGAAGAAATCCATCACTCTGCTCTGAGGTGGCTTTCCCGTTTTGCTCGGATTTGTTTAAAACTGTTCTTTAGATCTTTATTACCATCAGTCAAAAGTTCTGGCTTTTGAGGCGTGACCGGGAGGGCAGGCGTTGGTAGTGTTAGTGTCATAATTATCTAATGCAACAAGTCCAGGAATCAGATTAGTAATTAGTTGAACCAAACTGATTGGTGTGACTTCCCGAACGTGTCCCTTTAATGTTGAACATTTTCTTTGTGCTTGAAAGATTTGTTTGTGTGCATGCGAAGAGAGTTTCCCCATAATTAGTTCCTGGGGGACCCCCCGTATTCTTGAATAATTGCCGCCTACGAAATGTGAAAAGGCTGAAACTGGCATTTGTTGCTGCTTAATTGTATGCAACAAGTTAAGGGAGAGTGCTTGGGTAGCATGGCGATGACAAGGCTATGAAGCTTCCACAAATCAGGGAAGGGATTTAGTACAACAGCGGTGGTGGGATGGATGAACACAGCACATTTCAGGGTTCGAAACAATGCAAACCACCACAAAGTAAACATATTTAAGAATCAATGGCTGAAATCCAGAAGTAAGTTATAATTACAGCGGGGCCATCGAATTAATGGAACTTACATAGTCAAAGCTATGGTTTTTCCTGTTGTGATGTATAGAAGTGAGAGCTGGACCATAAAGAAAGCTGACTGCCGAAGAATTGATGCTTTTGAGTTGTGGTGCTGGAGGAGAGTCCCCTGGACTGCAAGGAGAACAAACCTATCCATTCTGAAGGAAATCCACCCTGAGTACTCACTGGAAGGACAGATCCTGAAGCCGAAGCTCCAATGCTTTGGCCATCTAATGGGAAGAGGAGACTCCCTGGAAAAGACCCTGATGTTGGGAAAGTGTGAAGGCAAGAGGAGAAGGGGACGACAAAGGGCGAGATGGTTGGACAGTGTCATCGAAGCGACCAACATGAATTTGACCCAACTCCGGGAGGCAGTGGAAGATAGAAGGGCCTGGCGTGCTCTGGTCCATGGGGTCACGAAGAGCCGGACATGACTTTAAACAACAACAACAACCCTACCGATGCAATGGATCTACTCTAGTTGTCACATACTGTTGAATTTCAGCCCTTAAGTAATTGGTCTATGTTCCCTTCATTAGGCGGTGGTTATTCAATACTAGAGATGGGCACAAACTGCTGGTTCAGTGGTTCGTTTTTCAGTCGAACAGGTGTTTGGTGCTTCCTTGCCCCAGCTCCCCTAGCAGGTGCCCACTCAGAAGCAGCGGCCCGGTTCCCCTACCCTGCCTCCTCTGGGAGCTACCTCGGAATGGGCCCCAGCAGGGCTGAGAAGTGCCAACCACCTGTTTCGACAAAAAGTAAACTGACACCAACCACCAGACCAGCGGGTCAATGGGCTATCGGGCTGTGGATCCAGAGGTTGTGTGTTTGATTCCTCGCTGCGTCTCCTTGACAGGGGCTGAGCTCAATGATCCATAGAGTCCCCTCCAGTTCTAAGATTTGTATTAGTAATCTTGATCTGTTCACATCTGTAGGTGATGGAACATTTTTATTCTTTCTCCTGCACATATCTCAGGCTGAGTTACTGAGATTTTTAGTGCCAGTCAGAAGTAGGTGGGCAATTTTGGTATCTCTCTGCAGAGCCAGAGGTTGCGAGTTCGATTCCCTACTGGTGCCGCCTGCGAGTAGAGCCAGCCTGGGTGGTCTTGGGCAAGCCGCACAGTCCCATGGTGCCCCCTAGAGGCACTTCTGAGTACTATCTACTAGAAAGGGTCGCCATAAGTCAGAACTGACTGATGACGCATCATTGTTGTTGCTGGTGGTGAATTTGACATTGTTGTTAGTTCTTTCCATCTTGGATGCCCCCAAACATCATCAAGTGAATTCTTAACCAAAAATGAACCTAAATGCAATTATCACCCATCCTGGTCTCTTTCTCAGCTCCTCAACACAGAGGGTTGGTTAATATTCTCTTTTTCCCCCCCATGAACATGCTTCCCGTGAGAAGGAGGGGGGGGTCCCTCTACCACATTATTTAGCGCTTGTTTTCCTGGGCTCTGGAATGCCCGTCTTTCCCTCTTTTCCCTACACCACCTTCCTCCCTCCCTCTTGAGGGCATCAAGTATCCATGCAAACCTGCTTTTCTGTTTCAGCACTTAAATTAAAACCGAACAAAACAAAACACCACTAATCTTTGTTTTCTCAGGCTTTTAGGTGGGACACTTACCTTAATCCTCTTATGTTTGTGTGCCTTGAAGTCATGCTTCTTTGCATGGTTTAGGATTTCAAGAGCCTGGCTGTCCAAATCTTAAGGTCAGCTTGACCTTCCTTGCTGATTTCTCTTCTTTAGCAATTATGACTAGTTGGTATTGCTTTTCTCTCTCTCTCTCTCTCTCTCTCTTCCTTCCTTCCTTCCTTCCTTTTTAAAGAAATATGGTTATTAGTACATTTTCATATTTTCTTTTTCTATTAGTGCCTGTATTACTTGATTTGGTGGTGTCGTGAGAAAGAATTCAGGTTGTTTTCTCTTTTTTACACAAATGCAAGAATTTTCTGTTGGGAAATAAGAATTATTGCCCTAAATCCGTTTGCTAATCCCAGCTAAAGGAGGCCCACTGAATCAATAGGATTTACACAAGTGTTGGTCTACCACTCAGCAAGTTGATGAATGGGTCTCTTCAATTTAGAAACTGAGTTTATGCCAATGTTTTTGGTTTGAGTGATTCTCTTTTTCAAGTTTATGAGAAGAGTTGCAGGAGTGCAACATCTCATTCTGGATCAAAAGGTGGGACCAAGAAGTGGGAGGGCTTCCTTGTGATGTCGCAGGGTCCAGAGCCTTTTACAACAGCTAGAAAAACAATAGCTGAAATCTGGTTGCTTAGCATAGCAAATTTCAACTAGAGTAGGCCCGTTTGAATCAATAAGACTCACAGAGGCGTTGACTCACCAAAATTGGCAGTGGTTCAATGAGTCAGCTCTAGTTGCAACTCACTACGCTAAGCAACGGGATTTCAAGCAATATGTGCACACAACTGTGTCTGTCAGAGAGTGAAACAGACAATATGGATTTCCTGCACTACCTCTTCAAGAGATATGTGGACAACCCACTCTTTACTGAGCCAGAGAAGCCAGGCACCACTTAAGAGTGGCAAGGAAATTGATTCCCAAGCAATGAAGCCATCACACACAATGAAGCCAACTTTCTCCTCCTTCTGGGCTGCTTGATCTAAGGCCTGTCCTTCTTCTTAGGGAGAGAGGGAACAGTAAGAATACCTGGAAACTTTGGCAGATGCCCTAAGCCCTGGTGACCTTCCTTACAGGTAATACCAAATGTTCTATCTGTAATGGAGAATGTAGTCTACCTCATTCATCATCTAGGTCAATCTTTTATTCTCATTCCCTTTCTCCTTAAGAAGACCTATAAGATTACTGGTGATTTTCCTTGGGTGTTTCACTTACAAATGGAGGGCAGGGCTCTGCAGACATCACCCACATACATGTGTGGCAGCCTTCCCTTGATTGGAGTGAAAAGCCATCCCTCGCTTCGAGGGTGTCATTTAAGCACTGGTTGCCACTCAGAATATCAGTTAAGGCTGCTGTGAGCTCCCAGCCTTCTCAGCCAGTTTGGGAGATGGCAGCATCTTGATTAGTGCTCACCTACTCTGCAACACCCGCCTTATCAGGGCTGCCTTAAGATATTGCTTTTTTTTTTTGGTGGGAGAAAAACAATACGGAAGAACATCCAGTTTCTTGAGCCAAAGCCAACGAAAAGGGCAACTGAGTCATACCTGAACACTGGTAATAAGGACACATCTTCCATTACAGGTAATAGCTGATTGCATTGAGCTAAATCAAGTGGGACAGAGCAGGCTGCATGCCTTCCCATCTTCTCCCCCTTTCTATCTCTGCCTCTCTCCTGTCTACACCATCTTGCTTCCACCTACTGGCATTTTCCACCAGAGATGAACACCTCCACCTGCCTGATGATAAGACCGGCCCAGTGATGTGCTATTATTTTTCCCAGTTCTCCAGTGAAAACCAAGCAGCTTGAAGATGCTGGTCAAACATTCTTCTCTGTTCTGGCTTGTCCCCAACACTGACTCAGGCAGGGGTTGTGGAGAATTGAAACAGCCACTTCAAAACATGGTTCTCCAGTGTGGATGCCACACTTCTCATTGAAGTTCATCATGTAGGAGAGAGACTTCACCAAAGGGGGGGGGGTCCCTCAAAGGTGGAATGGGGACTGAGAGCAGTAAGATGCTAGGTTGTGATAATACACACAAGTAACCATTGTGTGTACTGTGTCCTTCACATTACCATTTTCTCTTGACAGGAAAGGTTTTTGAACCAGATACCTTCCATTGCATGTGAGAAGATGGATGCTCGTGATTCAACCAGGTCCCAAATGTTCATCAAAATGTAATTACGACTGAGTGAAACCAGCCAGCGAGTTGTTGCTTGTGGCTTGGATTCACATTAGTTGTTGAGTATGACTTTATCACTTGCTCACTTAACGACTAAACAACAACAAAGGTGTGTGTCGGTGAGGTAGAATTCCCAGTATAAGGAATTATGGAATAGATAGTCCACAAGAAATCGGGGGGGAGGGCAATCCCTAGTTATTTTGTTAAGCATATATACGACTGTCGAGTAGAAGTGGCAGCACTTTTGAAACAACTATTGAAGATACTCAGAGTGCTTAAGGACCTCATTTTTGAAAGAATTAAGCTGGGTGAAGCTGATGATACGACGTGATTCTAAATCCTGTTCTATTTTATACTTAGCTCCAGAAATGACCTCTAGCTACATCCGGCCCTTGTTCTATCATGCAAGTTGGTTCTTGTCATGTGCGCTCTCTCTCTCTTTCTTTCTCTCTCTCCCCCACCCCATTTTTCCCCCTTACAGAAAATAAATTAAAAAGGTGTGACCTTGCTGAGGGCTTGCAGAGAAAATGAGGTACATCTTGTCACAAGCAGAAGAGCCTATTTGAAACACGGTTTGTTCAATTTGAAAGGCTGCCGCTTTGCCGAGATCGGGAGCGCCGATAAAGGCCACCGGATGAAAAGGAGAGAAACCGTTCCGAGAGACGAAATTAAACAGCTACATTGGAAACCCATTCAGCCACACAGTGGGTGTTTTGTGTGGAGTCTTATCTCAGAACTCATCAGCCACACCTTGTCCCTATGCTCGGAGTGGGTGCTCTCTGCTAAGCACACAAAAGCTGTCATGTAAAGAGAATGATGAGAATAGTGCCCCCGATAAGGATCGGAGGACACTTGACACCCCCTACTTCCTCAGGCGGCAGGTCACAGCGCAAACTGAATAAGCCACCCTGATCCAATGCATCGTGCGGAAAGAATCAAAGTCATTGCTGCTCTTGATCTTGACAGTGGGACTTCCTGATATTTTGTACTCTTTGCTCTTCATAAATCTCTTCAGACCTTGTCAGTCGCAGAGTCCCATCTTCTAGCAGTACTCTTCTTTCCTAAGATACGTTTGGCTGGCTGGAGAGTTCAGTGTCTGGCTGTGGAGCCAGAGGTTTGGAGTTCAATTCCCTCACTCTACATCACAGAAGAGCCATCCTGGGCAGCCCTGGGCAACCTGCACAGTCCCAGGGCGCCCCCCCCCCAGAAGAAACGAACGGTAAACCACTTCTGAGTACGTTTTGCCAAGAAAATCCTGAAAAGAATTGCCGTAAGTCAGAATTGACTTGATGACACACAATTATTATTATAGTGGAAGAACTCTTCCATGGTGGTCCTTCACCAGCAAAATCCCACAGTTGATCTCAGATAGACCACAGCACACAGGGCCAACAGAGACTAAGGGTCAGTAGAGGCATTCCCTTGCCTGCTCTTCCTGATCTCCCCTCCATCGTTTACCTTTGCTGGAGGAAAGAACTCCATGGTGTATACCATATAGCATCTTCTGGTTGCCCTGAACCATTGCCTCCTCAACTGCTGTGGAGAGCATTAGCCCATCGCCATTTGGAGTAAGTCCTGGTTGCCAATCCAATTGGCTTCAGTGGCACAGGAAAGGTGTTGCTTCTTGATCTTCCCTAGCATGTCTAGGGATGTAAATCTTTGCTGGTCTTGTGCTCATTCAACAAACAAGAGAGTGTGAGGGTTTTATCACATTGACTCCAAGACATCTATCATTGTTGGTCTTACCAAGAATGTACACAGAGAGTGTTGAATTTTACAAGGATTTGGGGTTTTTTGCCTATTTCTGTGACTGCACAAAAATTGTTTCCTTCTTCAAGTATGCATGCTTGGAAAGCCATCCTGTGTACACACTTTGGAGCTTGTTGAGACAGCAGCTGAAAACCTATTGAGTAACTACCCTTGCATAATTTGACATTACACAAGTAGTGGTGCTCATCCCGCCCAGGCAGAAGTGATGTTCACAAAGCACCATTGCAGGCATATTGTGCAGTCAGTCAAGTGCAACCCTCACTGCCTGGGCAGAAGGTCTGGTGCCTTTACACAAGTGTAGCTTTATGATACACGGTGACCAACAGGATGCCAACCAACCAGATATTGATAAGATTTCCACCACCTCAGGC
Source organism: Pogona vitticeps (assembly GCF_051106095.1). Classification (NCBI taxonomy): domain Eukaryota; kingdom Metazoa; phylum Chordata; class Lepidosauria; order Squamata; family Agamidae; genus Pogona; species Pogona vitticeps. Next base: position 6,029,634 of record NC_135792.1, on the reverse strand, counting down.
AGCAGAATGTCTTGCACTAACCAAGCCTTCGGTCAATGCTGTCTTGGAGGATGACTGTGGCAGACGATGGTGAGATATCAAGGAGAGTAGGGCCAGCATCAGGATGTCTGGGCCCTTCGAAACCACCCAAGGAAACCCAAAATTGGTGTCCTACACATTATTTTTGAATACCCAGCTGCCTCTATGGATCCCAATGTTCCCATAAGGTAAAAGGCAGATGCCTCATTTCCTCCAAGCAAATGTGGAGCAACAGCTGCAAGAGGATAGCTAAGGATTTCACTTAGTGGCCTCTTTCTGACTCCAGCTACAAAGAGCCAAATGACTTGAACTTCATTGCCATGGGGAAGTGCATTTTTTCCCAAATGCAATATGAGCATTAAAAGCAGCTGATCCCCTCTCCCCGCCCCGTTCCTATTTAGCTTTAAATCCTAATTTCAAGGCTGTCTAATTGGAAAGCAGTTGGTATCCCACACAAAGAGCAGATGTGGTGAGCTGGAGGTGATAGTTTAATGAAACCTTAAACATCTACCAAAATAATTCTAATTCTCCTCCTGCTCCTCTCCTTTACGCACAGACAACCACACACACACACACCCCTGCTGTAGTTTGTAAATGAATCTCCCTGTGGCTTTGCATGGAGCAGTGGGTGAATCACACAATTAAGACAAAACAAGTTTGTCCAGAGGCAAGTAAGTGTGTGTTGGTGTCCTTAAACATATCTTTACATGTTTATGCTGAAACACCTGGCTGGAATTGTTAATAACATATATTTGTTCCAGGTTCACATTTCAATGATACCCCTGCAGTATTAAGGGGGCAGGGCAGGGAATCCTGTTAAGTCATTGTAGCAAAATAGATCTGTGATTGCTGTCTAAACCAATTTTAATTAGCTGACTACACTTTGATAATTTAAATTTTTTCTTTTGCTTTTTTTTTAAAGGTAAGCATGGGGCTTTAGCTAAACTGATGCAATAGCTGAGATCCATGGTTCCCAACTGAGGGTCCCCAGATGCTCTGGGAGTACAACTCTGAGAAATCCTGGCCAGCATATCTAGTGGTGGAGGCTTCTGGGTGTTCCAGTCCAAGGACATCTGGAGACACAAGGCTGGAAACCACTGGTTTTGATAAAGTCATGTTGTTGTTGTTTAGTCGTGGCCCCATGGACCAGAGCACGCCAGGCCCTCCTGTCTTCCACTGCATCCTGGAGTTGGGTCAAATTCACGCTGGTCGCTTCGATGACCCTGTCCAACCATGTCGTCCTCTGTTGTCCCCTTCTCCTCTTGCCTTCACACTTTCCCAACATCAAGGTCTTTTCCAGGGAGTCTTCTCTTCTCATCAGATGGCCAAAGTATTGGTGCCTCAGCTTCAGGATCTGTCCTTCTACTTAGCAATCAGGGTTGATTTCCTGTAGAACTGAAAGGTTTCCTTGCAGTCCAGGGGACTCTCAAGAGTCTCCTCCAGCACCACAATTGAAAAGCATCAATTCTTCGGTGGCTCACCTTCTTTATGGTCCAGCTCTCACTTCCATACATCGCTACTGGAGAAACCATAGCTTTGATTATGCAGACCTTTGTCGGCAAGGTGATGTCTTGCAGACACCTACATGTGACTCACCTAATAGAAAACACCTAAACTGGAAGGCTTTAAGGCTTAACTAGGCCTAGCTCTGCCTAACTTCCTGCACAGAAAGAAAAATTCCCAGCTTGCACTGGGGCAGGAACAGGAAGCTTTGGTGGAGCTAGGCCTAGCCAAGCCTCAAAGTCTACCATTTATAGCTTTCCCCTCCAGGTGAGCCACATTCAAGCAGAGGTACTGGAACTGGGATGTATTTATTTTCCATTTTTGTACTACTCCTTTAGTGTTGCCACTCTCTGTATGGTTCGCAATATACTGTACAGTAAAATCATCAAAACACAATGCAATAATACAACAATACAATAAACCCTGTCACTAGCTAAAACTATGTGCAAATAAAAATACATCATTTGATCATCATAGGACAATATTAGCAATTGGTAGAAGGCAGCTTTATATCATTAGGTGTTAATTATCTTCCTAAAAACAGAGAGAGGTGATATCTGACAAAATTCTGTAGGAAACATGTTCTGGAGGGAAAGGGCCATGACTGAGAAAGCTTTGTGTTCTTCCTGTTGATCTTTTTGGCCTCCTTAACATCATGGACTGCAAGGAGCATGTAGGACAGGTAGCTACTTTGTGGGAGAGATGTTCTACCAAATATCCAGGTCCTAAACTTTTCAGGACTTTATAAGTCATGATGAGCACTGTGCTCAGTTTAGAGCACAGAAATTAACAGGGAGCCAATGAAAAGTGTGCCAAGACTGAGGCTATATGTTCATATCTGCTGGTACCTGTAATTGGTCTGGCCACCACATTTTGGACCTGCTGCAGTTTCCACACTGACCTCAAGGGCAGTCCTACGTAGAGCGTGTTACAGTAGTCTAGTATAAAGATGATCAAAGCATGGACTACTATTGTTGGGCATCTCTTATGGGATTTGTAGTCAAGAAAAAAAATCACACCCATAGCTGCAAGAAAAGCATTTGTGTTTTGGCCATTGAAGACTTTTCTAATACTAGCCAAAGATACATCTTCAGAGGGTCTAGATGGCTAACCTGCTGGAAACCCCTCATCCATTCAAGATGGGTTATAATCACTCTTTTATATAGGAAGGTCCAAGGTCTGTAACATCTTTAGGGCACCCTCGAAAGACTTCTCTCTGGAACTGATATAGCTGTCTTCCCCAACTCAATGAGCTTACTAGAGTGGACCTTCTCCTTCAGAATATCTGGCACCAGCTTTCAGAAGGCTGCTCTAAAGCCATAAGCAGGATCCTTATACTTCAAGATGATAAGAATGTTCCTTATGTCCTCTCAATTGTGCCATCTCTCATTTCCTAGATATTCCAAGGGGTAGAATAGTTTAGTATGCTGCAGAAGAACATCCATGTGACTTCTCAATTGTATATTCAGTGTTTATAAGATGTCTATTAATGTGGAAGGATTTTATTTTTCTTTCCTGAGGTTGTGAAAGTTGTTTTAATGAGGAGCAGCTTAAAGGCCTTTAACCGTTTTTATGATTTAGCTAGTTCAATGAAATTGCTCTTAATTGCCCTGTACAGTGTATAAAACTGTCAAGAATTTTTTTTTCCTTCTAAGGGAGGGAAAAGAGGGGAAGTAAAGAAGCCAATGTCATCTTATTGGAAGCAATAATAATTTCATAAAAATAACATCCTCGGTTCCCTTCCTCCAATCAGCTTCTTTGGAAGGCACATTTTGAAGTGTAAATATTTATTTGGAAGGCTGTTGAATTTCAAAACATTTGCTCACAAAGGAAAGCCTGTCTGCTCTCCTTTTCAAAATCGCATCTTTTCCTCTTCTTCTTTTTCGTTTTAAAAGTAAGCAAGTACAGTTGAAAGGGAGAATTGAAAAGGGTGTCCTCCAGTTATTCTTCCTGAACTACTGAGGGACCCTCAGCATGCCAAAACATAGCATTCACATCAGGTCTATTTTAGAACAGCAGTACCTTGGAAATGCAGGCTGGCAAATTCTTGAATTGGGCTTTAGAGGACCTGATGGATAGGGGCCAGGAAGCACTAGACATGATGATAAAGAATTTAAATCTTTTTTGTTTCAAAGATGATATGTTTCTGGAATTCCTGAGTAGTGCTTCTGAGGTGGTTCACGCCAACCATCTCTGTTGTGAGAACTACACCTAAATATTCCTGAGTGTTTAGAATTGTTGTTGTTTAGTTGTTAAGTCATGTCCGACTCTTCGTGACCCCATGGACCAGAGCACGACAGGCCCTCCTGTCTTCCACTGCCTCCCAGAGTTGGGTCAAATTCATGTTGGTCGCTTCGATGACCCTGTCCAACCATCTCATCCTCTGTCGTCCCCTTCTCCTCTTGCCTTCACATTTTCCCAACATCAGGGTCTTTTCCAGGGAATCTTCTCTTCTCATGAGATGGCCAAAGTATTGGAGCCTCAGCTTCAGGATCTGTCCTTCCAGGGAGCACTCAGGGTTGATTTCCTTTAGAATGGATAGGTTTGTTCTCTTTGCAGTCCAGGGGACTCTCAAAAGCCTCCTCCAGCACCACAGTTCAAAAGCATAAATTCTTCAGTGGTCAGCTTTCTTTATGGTCCAGCTCTCGCTTCCATACATGAGTGTTACACGGGCTCAAAATGTTACTCCAACCCAGAAGCTCCCAGCCACTATGGAGAGTTACAAGCTCAGGTTTCTGTGAGTGCATGGAGCTGATAAGCACTTATACTGGAAATCAGAGTAGTCCTCCGTATAACCACACTCTAAGGGGAGTCCAAATACGTAGCTAGTTGTGTAGATCCATACCAACAAAACAATTCTAGCAGGGTCGATCCTTACCAGCTGCAGGTCTTTGCCAAGCTAATATCTCTGAATTGCCCATTAAGGTCCAGGCCACCCAAAATATTTTGGATTGCAATTTGAGTAGCGCACAATGTTAGCTAAAAACCCTTTGCTCGAAGTAGAAAGTCCAACTAGATTTAGACCCATTGAATTGGAGATTTGGTGAGTCAATTATATGGAAAGTTCTCATGGTTTGCCTTTCCCTTCTTCTGGGGGCGCCCTGGTTCTGTGCAGCGTGCCCATGGCCACATAGGCTGGCTCTTCTCCCAGGAGTCCCAGTGCAGGGGGAAAACTCCATAGCCAGAGACCTAAACCACTAAGCTATCTGGCCAGCTTGTAGTGCAGTGGTCCTCAACCTTGGGTTCCCAGATATTCTTGGACTATAACTCTCAGAAACCTTCACCACTAGCTGCACTGGCCAGGATTTCTGGGAGTTGCAGTCTAAGAGCATCAAGGGGACCCAAGGTTGGGATCCACTGTTCTAGTGATTCAAAGAGCCCTAATTTTGTATAATTTGGGGAGCTAAGGAGATTTGGTCAATGTAAGGACTTGGACAGGAGACCCCAGGGATCTCCAGCTGCAACTGCTGGTCAGAGATGATAAGAGAGATGAACCAATGATCTGGGCCAACATGTTCATTTTCCCATGCATTTTTTTTTCCAAAATTGAAACTACCCACCGTTTGATGGTTTTTGGTGACTCCTGTGCTTCTTCAGCACTTGAACCTCTTAACGTCTGCTTTCCCCCTTTTCAATTTTGTTTGCCAACATTCTGATTATTACATCTTGGCTGGCATCCAGAATTTTTCACGCAGGCTTCATCGACGGGCAAAATTAAAACGCCGAAAACATCATTCAGTCGCGAAATCTTTCTAGACCCACTCCAGTTCACCAGCTCTCACTCAGCAGCTGTCCTTTTCTGCCATTCCATATGGGATTGCGCTGTTTCCTTTTTAAGGACCCCTATAAGAATGTTTATGTTGTTCATTAATCTGACACAATTAATATTATTAGCACGTAGGACACATTCTCCAGGAGGTTATTATGTTAATGAACAGGGTAGTGTGTGCCTTCGTAAAAGCAATTAATCGCCTACCTTATGTGATTAAAAAAGGGTGTTCTTCTCCCATGGCCATATAACCTTCAGTGTATAATTTTATACACCTTATAAATCCTTCTCCTTCATTACTTGCCTTTAATGGATTATAAGTTTTTGGAAAAAAATATTACAACCTGCTTCCTCATGTATACATCTTAAGGCTCCATAACTGGGCTCAAGTACAGTAAGAGGTGTTGTTGTTGTTTTTGGTTTTTGTGTGTGTATGCACACACGTTTGTGTTTGTTCATGTTTGTATGCACATGTACAGCCACACCATCACACACACACACACACACACACACACACACACACACACACACAAATTTGGTGGTTCGTCAATTGTTGTTAAGTGCCCTTTTCGTCTTATTTTGAAACAACTGATTTGTAAGGCATCATGACATAAGTGGCAGTATGGTGTAACAGTCAGACTGATTCTAAGGCCAGGACCCTGGGATTTCAGATTCAAGTCCCCACTAAGACTTAATGTAATGCGTGATCTTGCCCAAGTCATTTTTTTCTCTCAGCCTGGCCTACTTCATAGGGCCGTTATGTACGAGGAAGAGGAGACCCATGTACAGCACTTGTGAGTTTATTCATATGAAAGTCTGACATCAATGCAAATAATTACCTGTCTGTCTGTTGGTTTACTGGAATGTAAATAATATTTTGCCAATGTCTCTCATTGCCCTGCAAGAGGTTTCCATCTCGGACATCACACAGTGATGTGATGATTTGTATCATTTGTGCAGTGACAATTTGTATCATTTGTGCAAACTATTTCCAACACCGTTTCCCTAAGCACATACATAGAACAAGAAAAGGCCAGTCTGACTATGCATAAAGATGCAAGCTACCTATCCAATGCTTCTACGATGATTAGCCCAAACAAGATGACAGTTGTTATTCTAATTTTAGATACTGAGCAATAGACATTTTTTAAAATCATGAAAATCTCTCTCAGAAATGGCAAATTCTCATTGAGAGAATTATCTAACTGCTCTGTGTGCCCTTATTTGTGCACAGATTGGATTTTTGTGGGTGGGGGCTGGCATGCATGCCTCGTATTGATGAATGGAGATGGGCACGAATCACCAGTTCAGCAGGTCACACAAGTTTGTTTAGTGGCCAAACAGGTGTTTGGTGCTTCAAAGCTCTGCCTCCTCTGGCAGCCGCCCACTCAGAGGCAGCACCCGGAGGTGGTGGGTCAAGGAAGCCAGGGTGCCGCCTCTAAGTCAGTTCCCACCAGAGAAGGCAGGCTAAACACCCAAATGAACACCTAAATGACACTAAATGAACCAGCGCTTTTTGTGCCTGTCTCTAGTAATGAAACATGCTCAGAGCTGTCCTATATTTATGTCTGTTGGTGAACCTCAGTGTATGGAGTTTTATAGGCCAGCTTTGCAATTCTATGAAGTTCCAAAAAAGGTGTGGACAAAGTACAGTGTTCCAAAAGTACCTGGATTGCAACGGTCTCCAGATGAAGCACCAGAGGGCAGGTTGTTAAAAGAAGGAATTCCTTACATGCTCAAAGACATCTGTTTGTCACATCACAAGCTTTCTCACCTCTCCCTTGCAGATTGGCTTGCTTTGTTTTATGATTGGCCATCAGACGGCAAACACAGACTTCATTCGAATTCTGATTGGTTGAATGCGAGGTTCTATGGAACCCTTATCAGCTTCTAATGCTGAGCCAACTTTATCATCTGATTTAACCACTAGCCTGCATGGCCAAAAGTGAGGAATGTAAAAGGCTGCTGCCCTGCAATATATAAAGGAGGAGGAGAAAGGTGGCTGCATGGTTAGAGTTGAAGGCAGCCATGGAGATCGGGAATCACAGCTACAGACAGGCATGGCTACAAACACATATCTCAGGGACTCACTCCAACCTTCTGTATGTTTTAATCAGAACAAAACCTGCATTCCAGAACAATGAAAATGTTGTTGTGTTCCACCTACCAACTTCAGGGGATTACAGCTGCAGATGTGCTCCCCTGAGAAACTTTCCAGTTGCACTGTTTGCAGTTGTTTGATGAATTGGTATCACATGTGCCATTAGAAACACAATAACACAGATTAGTGCTGACAGGGATTAATTGGCAAATGCTCAGACGGGTGGGTAATGAATGCATTCTCCACATTTATGCAGTTCAACCTACTTTTCCTTCACACTACAGAGAACTCATCATTAGATGCGCAGTCATTAGATGCTACTGCTGGATGTGGGTCAGTCCACCGACAGGTGTTCTTGCCAGGATTTCTTAATTGCTGCCCTTAATTCATTGTCATGGCAAATCTAAATATCATCCCAGCTGTGTGGTCTCTGAGAAGCTGTAAGGGGAGTGCATGAAGGGAGAGAATGCAGGGTGACCAGACCTGAAGGTATTTTGAAGAAGCTGGCTGTAGTTACAGAGCCTTCTGAAAGAAGGAAGCGCCAAAGCAGGGTTGCACCTGGACATGAAGAAGACAAAAATCATGACCACAGAAGAACTACACAACTTTTAACATCGACAATCAAGAAGTTACATGACTGGAGACTTTGTATTCCTTGGTTCAATCATCAGCCTTAACGGAGACTGCAGTTGAGAGATCAGAAGAAGACGAAGATTGTATTTCTGATCGCTGTGTATGGGTGTGGATGCTGGACTCTGTTTTCCTGTTGAATAGATCTCTCCATCGAACAGTTCCACCTGAAGCAGTGCTTCTCAACTCTGGGTCCCCAGATGTTCTTGAACTACAATCCCCAGGAATCCTGGCCAGCACAGCTCATGGTGAAGTCTTCTGGGAGTTCTAGTCTAAGAACATCTGAGGACCCCAGGATGGGAACCACTGACCTAATGTACAGACAGAACCTCGCTTCTCCTAATTTGATTCTATTGGTTTGGCTGCTTTGTCTTGCCCATGCTTGGTCTTCTATGTGATAGACCTTCCAATATTTGTCACTTATCTCATCCTTTAGCCCTCCCAAGGAAAACCCTACGTGACTTCCACGAATGGTCCTCACAGGGCTTGATCCTGCCCTTTGATGCAGTTGTTTCTGTCCCATGCCATCCCCCTTTTGTCTTCCCTTCCCATCATGACCTCTTGGCTGCCTCCTCTTGTGCGGTGGAATAGGGGAAGGTTTTGCACTGGAGGTCTTGTGTGCCTGGATGTTCTCATTTGTGCAAGGAGAGTGAATACCTGTGTGTGTGTGTGTGTGTGTGTGTGTGGGAAACTGTGAGCAAACTCATTGTACCGGCAACATGGTCTGTACTTCAACATCCCATAGCAGTGATTCCAGGACTCAGGATGTGAAGGGTAGCTAATATTATTAATTTGTTTCTCTTATACGCCATCTTTTTCTCAATACAGAGAATTGAGAAAAAGGGCCTCAAGTGGCTTACAGAATGCCTTTTCAAAGACAACAACTTGAAAACTCAAAAGATTATAATAACATTCAATTACACGTAATGGTTTGAAGCTAGTCTCCATTAAAGCAGATGACTAAAAAGTTCTGGCTGTTTTGGGGATCCAGTGAAAATCAATGGGCATAACCCAAATTGGACAGGGTACAAATCAGTCCAGACTCAGTTGGATAAAGTTCTGGAGTGCAACAAAGTACATTTACATTTACAAAGGGATTCAGATCCAGAACATGAATCAAATCACAGGAAGCATCAATCATTCCAGGCGATTTCTTTAGCAAATTTTAGCCAGTAGGATACAAAACTTTGAAGCTCACTGTCTGAAATGTGACCACTTTCCACTCTAATTTAGAAACCTAAAATATTAGCAAATGCCATATACACTACTGCACAAATGAAATCATTATGGTTATCCAATGAAAAACAATGGGCGGCTCCATACAAATTGATATGGAGACAGGGCATACAATAAATCCAATCAGATAAGTTATTGCTCACTCCTCACTGAGGGTACAGTGCCAAGAGAACCCTGGTTATATTGATTCCGCTGTTATTTAAATCATTTTATAAATTTCTATTCGCACGATACGCAGGAGAAGGGGACGACCGAGGACGAGATGGTTGGACAGTGTCATCGAAGCGACCAACATGAATTTGACTCAATTCTGGGAGGCAGTGGAAGCAGGAGGGCCTGGTGTGCTCTGGTCCATGGGGTCACGAAGAGTCGGACATGACTTAACAACTAAACAACAACAATAGGATCCCTTCTAAAGACTAAAATTGGACCCAAAACCAAATAAAAAAACCAGCATACATAATATCTCATTAGGAGACTATAGACCAATTTTTCCACCTCTGTAACGGCTACCCATCACATTTGCAAACGGGATATTGAGAGCTTCATGCAGCAAAGTTAAAACTGCATATTTTATCACTTTGCTTGACATTACAGCTTGACACTCCCATTGCCCACCTGAGCCATCAAGCTCGACATTATATATCTATATATAAACATTTTGCCACCTGAGAAGTTCAAAATGGCAGCCCAGATGGTTGTGTCTTTACCTGCCTTGCTAAATATAACACTTGTCCTATCATACAGATGACCCGTAGACATTTCCCATTTACTTTGGGAGGGGGGGAGAGCGGGTTAAAAGGCCCAGATAGACATATTTTGTACATAATGTTTTTCAGTGAAACAATCAACCTTTGTTGCCCACCCTGATGAAGCCCACCACACTGACAGAAAGCATTTTGATTCTTTCTGTTAAAAACAAATAGAAACTTGTCTGGCTTTATTTGGCAGCTTTGCGAGCAAAAATAAGAATGGAAGTACATTGGCAGGTCTTCTCTGCAAGCAATTCAAGAGGGCAGCTGAAGAAGGCTAATTGCAAGCATCAATTGATGTATCTTTGATTTAACGGGCATGATAGTGGACTGCAGGGTAAATACACATAGCCAAACCACCTTGAACCTTTCGTTTATGTTGGATTTGTTAAAGAACGGGTCTGTGCATTCAAAATCCACTAGACCTGCAGACTCTTTGAGGTTTAGTTATCGAACAGGCCACCTTTCCATTCTGCAACAAAGTTTTCCAGGTTTTGTGGCACCACAGGTGGTAGGCTTGTGCATGTGTAAAGGCTTAATTATCTTCCTATCTCTGTGTCTCATGCGAGGATGCCTCGGAGTCTCCCCACAAGTATCAGAGTTACTTGGTACTAACAAGGAAAACAAGTTTTAGTATTCATGTTCCTGCACTAGTCAATACCGATTGTTGTGGGGAGATGGAGGAAAAAGAGGATGACCGTCACCACCGACACCAGCCAAAGCCTCTCATCATTATCACTTGAGATGTTGGTATTTGTATTCGTATACGAATACCCCTGCACAGGTGGACATAACGAGGGTCTGGCGCCCTGGAGCTGGACTGTCAACTCACTTGTCCACTGCTGCTGCCAGCTCCGCACTCCCTTCCAATCACTCCAAAGCCCGCGGTCGACTAGCCACTTGTCAGCCTGGCAGGGAGGCTCATCTTCCCTCCTTCTGCCAGGAGTGGCTAGTCGACTGTGAGCTCCAGAGCGACTGGAAGGGCTATACAGGTATACAAATAGAAGTGCGGAGGTATTTGTATACGAATACCTCCATGTCTAGTTATCACCCATGCTTCCACAAAGAGATTCAGCCTTCTATACTGAGGTCTATGAATTTACACAAGAAGGAGGAGCTCATCTAAAGTGTGGTGGAAGGATAACTGAACAGCTGAATCGCTGTTCTTGCCAACGGAGAACCATCAAAGTTCAGCTGGTGATCACACATTTTAGATGCAGCACATTCTAGTTGCAATGTCCGCCATCCAATTAAGCAGGCGAGACAGCAGGGGACATGTCAGGCTTCATCCCAAAATCTTAGAGAGATGTCACCAGCTGGGACTTCCTGATACTGGACTAAATGGACAGCATGCTTATGTCGCTCCTTTGAATGTCACCCTGCTGCCTAATGAGATGAGTTTCTGCTCCTGGATTTCTTATTTCCTCCGCTGCAAGATGGAAGTTTATTTAAATTATTATTTCCTGGCTGAAGAGTTATGCAAACCAGGGATGGGGACTCGAGCCACAGGACTTGATGTCCCATCAGACTTAAGTGGCATCAGCGACTCGATTCAAAGTTGACTTGTTTGTGTTTTTGTCCAATAACTTGAACTCAACTCACCACTTGGAACCCACTTCGCCTTTTTCCTCTGGGGGAAAAAAGCTTGTTTATAATAAGGGGCTTGCAACTCGAGACTTCGGACTCAAACCCAGAGAATTGCCACCATACATGATAAAAATGTATCTCATGAATCTGCTCTCCACCAGCCTGTGGGCTCTGCAGGTGTCAGGTTAGTCTTTCGTTAATGCAATCTGCCTGAACATAGATATATATCTACATTTCTGTGTCATTCACAGATTCCACCTTCTTCCCTTCTGCTTCTTGATCTATAGGTTGCTGCTCTGAATTATTGTGAAGAAGGAGTATAACTGGTTGAACAACCTCTGGAAGCCAGCCTGGAAAAGACATGGCCATGACTGAGACGTCTGGAGTCTGATCTGCTTCAGGCAAGCTGGGTTGTATCTCCCTTTTTGCAGGCTCTGATTCAGGGTTGCCAGATCATTACCAGCTCCTCATTCACTGAAGTTTCAGGGCCCAAATCTGAAGTCCAGAGGCATCCTCTGTATAACGGTGAAAGACGTGCCATGGTGGTCTCATAGACCAGTCAATTTAGCTGTAATTGTGAGATAGTGTATGGATGAGATGGATAGACAGTGTGGAGAGCCAGTGGTGAATTGCACAGCTGTTATGAGGTAGCGCTACCAAGGTCTGTCTCCCTGTGTCTTCCATTGAGAGATCTTCCGGCTAAGTTCTAGAGTGCATACATGGTTAAACAGAAAAGCGACACTGTTTTCTAATTCAAAGGTGGAACAAGAGAATATTTTGATTGACTCATACGTTTCTGGGTAATCTGCAATATACTAAGACGAAGGTTTCTAAGTCAACAGGAAGCTATTTCCTAAGATTCAGGATCAAAGACCTGGAAAATTAAATTCAAAAATGGAGACTCGGGACCACATCCTGAGACCTAACCATAGAGCTATGAACTCCTAAGCAGAGATTTTTGGTGGACCTTCTTTGACATTCTCATTTCTGGTAAAGAGTGTCTTTCCATGAGCTAAAATGAAAGTAGGCTGTGTTCAGCCTTGTCTATCTGAAACATAATAGGCTGGTAATTACAGAGATGGGAAAACTACATATTGGGAAAGATCTCTTTGGGTCATTGTGGCCAGTGCTTTGCCCTCTGCAGAACACCTAAGTATTTGGGATGTAGTTATGCCAAGATTACAGCAGATGGGCTATGGCCAGGCAGTAGAATTTTTGCCATCAGTAAAGACAGGATTTAAGCAGGGATGTTGGCAAGACTTTGAGTCTGAGCCAAGTCCAAGTCCAAGTCTTTGGTATCAAGTCCCAAGTCCAAGTCTTGTATACCAAGTCCTGAGTCCCAAGTCTCAAGAACTGTTTGATAGCTCAGTGAGCTAGAGATTGGGAATTCAATTCTCCACTGTACCTCCTTGACAGGGGCTGGACTCAATGATCCATAGGATCCCTTTCAACTCTGCCATCATCATCATCATCATCATCATCATCATCATCATCATCATCATCATCAAAGTCTGAATCCCTATTAAAAATAATCATTTTGCCCCAGAAAAGTTGCAAATCAAGTTTGAGTCATTGAAAAAAAAATGCCCAAGCTGAATCTGAGCCAAGTCATGTGACTTAAGTCCATTTTGACAGTGGTTCTACAACCTGAGTCACTATAAAAGGTAAAGGTTCCCCTTGACATTTTTAGTCCAGTCGTGTCCAACTCTAGGGGGTGGTGCTCATCCCGTTTTCAAGCCGTAGAGCCAGCACTTGTCCAAAGACAGCTTTCCGTTGTCATGTGGCCAGCATGACTAGGGAACGCCGTTTTACCTTCCCACCGAGATGGTGCCTATTTATCTACTCGCATTTACATGCTTTCGAACTGCTAGGTTGGCAAGGAGCTGGGACAAAACGATGGGAGATCACTCTGTCGTGTGGATTCGATCTTACGGCTGCTGGTCTTCTGACCCTGCAGCACAGGCTTCTGCGGTTTAGCCCGCATAACTAAGCATGAAGCTGTATATTTCTGTGGCTCCCAGCAACAGATAAAAGGGTGGAAATAGGTCATATTCTGGTCTTGGAAGCAGCATTTTTTCCATGAATTGGGGTACAACCCCAACAACGAAAAGGGAAGTGACTGAAAGCCACAAATGGCTCTCTGTTCCTTCCTCTGACATTTTTGGAGCTAGTGTATCCCATGTTAGTTTCTGGGTCTTTAAAACTGGCCCCGCCGCACTCCGAAATTCTCCACTCCAAATTAAATTATTTGAGAGATCACTAATTAAAAATCCTTCAAGGTCCCTCTTGATCAAATTTCTCCCAAAGTTTTGCTGATGTACAAATGGAACCACCGCTGTTTCGATAAGCATGAAACCCGGATACTCCTGCGCGATCATTTGCATTTAAAATTGGAGTTGGAAAAAAATAAGGCTTTTAGAAACTTTTAGTTTCTATTTAATTATGAGAATTTAACTTCAGGGTTTTTTTTTATCTGATTTGAAAGAATAATTAAAATTAAGTATGGCTGCAATGATTTTTCACAGTTTTTCTGCCTGTCCTTTAGGACTTAAAGTAATAGTAAATTATTTGTGTCTGGAGGTGATCTATATGTAAATTCCATTAAGAATGGAATTTTGTTTTAGAGAAATTCAGATTATGAAAATGACATTGCTGCCTTGAACGTCAGCAGCTAATAAAAATGCACTGGTTGTTACCATTACTTCTCTTAATGTCCTCAATTAAAATAATTTAAAATAGTACAATAGATAAGCAAGATCAATTAATTTTATAAGATGATCAAAGGAATGTAGTTCTGCATTGTAAACGCTGCAAATGTGATAATGGCTTTATCAGGCAGGAAAATAATTTGAAGTGGCTTAAACCTTATTCATTTTTGCTCTAGGGGCTTTTATTTGTAGCTAATCAAATGGTCTTTTGTATCTGCTAAGGTAGAGTTTTTATGATCTTGTGCATTAATTTTACAGAGTAAATTTCAGACTTCTTCTTTTTAAAGAAAGTAGCTGAAAAGTTTCACTGGGCTGTGATTATAGGATCATGTATAATGAGAGCAAGTCTGAACACTAGCCTGATCATAGTGTGTTGTTATAAAAGCCTGCTCCTTTAAGGCATTAGATACAGGTGGTCTTATGTTTATACTCCTATGTGCCAATTGAAGTTTTCATCAATATTATGATTGTATGGAACGTCTAGGCTTAGAAATAGGATGGCACTGAGTACTACAACACAAGTAACATCTTTGTGCCCAGCTTCTTCAAGGCTTCAGTGTCTCCCCCTGATATGATCTTCTTCCATTCATATTGATACAGTAGTGTGAGAATTCCAGCGATGATTATTTTGATACCCAAGCTAAAAATGCTTTATAATAAAATATTGGAAGGAGAGAGAATGCCACCTTCTTGGAAACACTCCTTAACGATTCTTATTCCAAAACCCAACAAGTATCTAACAGATCTGGGATCTTATAGACCTAGAACTCTAATAAATCAAGATGCTAAGATTTTTACTGCTATATTAGCAAATAGATTAAATAGATTTATAGCAAATTATATTAAAGAGGATCAATGTGGCTTTATAAAGGGAAGACAAATGGATAATTTAACTAGGCAAGTTTTGAACATTATACTGTATATGAGGTAGAAAAGGAAAAACCAAAGGCAACTGTTTTATCAGTAGACATATTTAAGGCCTTTGATTGTGTGGAATGGCCAATATTAAAGGTGCTTATAAAGGGCTGAGGATTTGGTAGAAGATTTATTGGGGTTATAAATCAATTATATTCTGATAATACTACAGAAGTAATAGTTAATGATGGTTTAACAGAGCGGATTTTTCTAGGCCGAGGTACAAGACAAGGATGTCCACTTTCACCAATATTGTTTTGTATGGTTATAGAACTGTTAGCTAACGCAATAAGAAATGATGAATTAATTAAAAAATTAGGTTAAAATGATACAAGTAAGATTAATTTATTTGCTGATGATTCATTATTAACTATAAAAAACCAATTAGAAAGTGTGGATAAAATTTAAAAATATATAGAAACATTTGGGGAAATAACAGGATTAACTATTAACTGGCAAAAACACAAATAATGATGTTTAATTACAATAAATATGAACAAGAACTGTTTGCAAATAAATATAGTTTTAAAATGTTCAATTATATTAAACATTTAGGTATAAATATAGTTAAAGTGACTCAAAAATTAAAGGAGCAAAATTTTAACAAATTAAAAAGTGATATTAAAGATATATTGCAGGAGTATTCTAAATTGAAACTATCGTGGTATGGGAGAATCGCTATGATTGAAATGAAAATATTACCAAAAATTACCTTTTTTATTTAGGATGCTCCCAATACAATTAGAAGAAGAAGATTTTAAGTATTGGCAGGGACTAATTAATGGATTTTGTAATCAAGGTAAAAAAAATCAAGAACAAATTAAAGGGGAAAGCCTCTAAGCAACAATCAATACAATTTTGGGAAGGAGGTTCGTAATAAAAGTATTGCTCCAAAGGGTTCTGTGGGTACGGGGGGTGCACTGTGTGCAGTGGTTAAAACGCTGTACTGCAGCTAAAACTGTGCTCACGACCTGGGGTTCAAATCCCAGGTAGCGGCTCAAGGTTGACTCAGCCTTCTATCCTTCCGAGGTCGGTAAAATGAGTACCCAGCTTGCTGGGGGGGGGGGGCAATGTGTAGCCTGTATAATTAAATTGTAAACCACCCGGAGAGTGCTTGTAGCACTATGGGGAGGTATATAAGTCCAAAAAAAAAATTAGTTAGTATTTTGTATTCTTGTATTTGTTTGGGGAATTTTTAAAAATAAAATATTAAAAAAGAGAGAGAGAGAATTCCAGGGATGTTTGCAAGCCTTTGGCTTTGAGTTCCAAGGCAAGTTGAAGTCTTTGGTATCAAATCCTAAGTCTCCCCCCCAACTCTGAGTCCCTATTAAAAATATTTTCCCCACTAGAAAAAAGGGAAGGGTAGGTGGGTTATGAGTTGTGTGAATTGAGTCCAAGTCATTGAGGGGGGGGGGGGAATCCAAAATCAAGTCTGAGTCAAGTCAGCCTTGTGACCTAAGTCCAACTTGACAATGGGCCCCATGACACAAATCCCCATCCTTGGAGAATTTCCAACCTCAGCTGTCAAAACCGAGCTTCAGTTGAGTCTGAGGAGAACATAGGCAGCTGTGTGTTCACATTTGCAAGGTGGTGAGGGTGTTGCTTACTAAACGCACTTTTGCATGGTGGATCCAACCAAATGGGAAGAGAGATAAACAATGTTCAAGAAAGATGCATAGAGGAGGAGGAGGAGATTAATAGTCCGGGCTACCGTGATTAGTGGTTATGTGGTTTTCCTCAGAAGGAGAAACTGGTTGCTTGAGATTATCAGGATGAGATGATCCTCTGCAATTAAAAGCAGGCTATGCTGGGGAGCGTAGGGCCCTCTGGAGGATGCTGAGTGACAATTCCATCAGCTTTGACTGCCTGTGATGTTTCCCAGATGCCGCTTCTAGGCAACACCCACTGCCATCAGTTATCTGCCCTGTTGTTGAAAGAAGTGTAAGGATGTGTCACTGGAGACGAAGACCAAAAATCATCCATACTATCATATTTCCCATCAACACGTATGAGCTGCGAAAGTTGGACAGTTAAGAAAGCTGACAGGAAAAAAAAAAGAACGAGTTTTTCGAAAGTGTTGCTGGAGGATAGCTTTGTGGATGCCCTGGACTGCCAGAAAGATAAACAGGTGGGTCCTCGTTCGTTCGTTCGTTCAGTTGTCAAGTCGTGTCCGACTCTTCATGACCCCATGGACCAGAGCACGCCAGGCCCTCCTATCCTCCACTATCTCCTGGAGTGGTGTTAAATTCATGTTGTTGGTGGGTCCTAGATAAAATCAAACTTGAAATATCTCCGGAGGCGAAAAGGACGAAACCTGAGACTCTCCTACTTTGGGCCCATCACGAAATGATAACGTCCTCTAGAAAAGACAACGTGGAAGGCAGCAGAAAAAGAAGATCAAATACGAGAGGGACTGACTCTTTATTAGCAAAGGTGTGAGTTTGCAAGAGCTGAGGGCTACTGAGGACATTTTGAATGAACCTCATTCATGGGGTTGGCATACGTCAGGGCAACGGGATGCCACATAACAACAAATCATTCTGGACCATTAAGAAAGCAGGTTGACCCACTCTACTGATGCTGGTGCCTGGATCCCACCGAGTGTCAACAATGGGAAGGCTGTCTTTCCCACAGATTTCCCCCCCTCCCTCAGAACCAACTTCTCATCCTCTCCTTCTGATTCAAGCACTGGGAAGAGAGGCCGTCTTCATTATGGCCTAGAAGGAGCACATCCCGGTGAAGTTCTACCACACGAGCAGCCAGGGGGGGGAAAGGGAGCAGGTCACCCACGGTCTGTGTTTGTGCTGAGCCATGCCACTTCCTCTGCAGTGTAATTCCATTTGGGCTATTACATAATTAAATTGAGACTTGAATCGCACGTTTTAAAAGATTATGCAGCCATATGTAGCTTGAACGAAGGCCAAGTCTTCAAAGAGCCCTCTTTTAATGACGTCTTTCTATTAGGTTTGTCAAGTGGCGTGTTTTTTTTCCCTTCCTTTCTTTTTTTTTTAAAGGGGAAAAAAAATTCTGTGAAGAATATTGCCAGCCATTAATGAATTGATAAGATCTGAGCCTGAAGTACTTCTCTGTATAGTTCAAAAATCTTCCGCGGCAGAAAAGAGAAATATTTGGAGGGGAGAAAAGAGGGGGGAAAAAAACCTCTGTGAAGCTGAAGATATGCGCGGCATGAAATAGCGATGTTGAGCGAGCGTTGCGCGCTCCCTCTTGGATCGGACCCCTCCCACATCCACCTTTGAGCATGCAAATGAAAAATGCAGAATGAGCTTTTATCAAATCACACTCTTAATTAGGTTTTAGCAGAATGCTTTATAGTCAGTGTTTGGTTGAATAATTTAATTAGGAAACAGTGCACCTGACTGTTGGAATGAGCCAAATTAGGCCGTGTTTAATAGCGGTGGTGTTCAAACAACTGACTGTTGCAATTTCTTCACATTTCCCATTACTTTGAGGCCCGTTTGGTCGGCGAGATGTGGGGTTGTTCCAATTACGGAGGGAAAGGGGATGGCCGCGAGCCAGCTGGTGCTAACTCTGCCTACCGTTCAGGATCTAGGTAGGCAAAAAGGTGTATGTGAAGAAACTGTCTCCAAATGGATTCGTACCAGCGAAGGCTGGTGGCTCTGATTACACAAAGGTAATGAATCCACTCCTGGCTTCAGTCCAAACTTTAAACGAACTGCTCAAGGTGCTGCACCTATGATGCATGTGACTGACTAGCAGGGGCAAGGCCCTCCTGGCTGCAAAGGGCACTGGGAGTCATAGTGTCACTGGCTATTAGGCTCTATAGAAGGCACCCCCCCCAAGAACTACAACTCACAGGAAGCACATTGTAGTCTGTCTTTCTTTCTTTCTTTCTTTCTTTCTTTCTTTCTTTCTTTCTTTCTTTCTTTCTTTCTTTCTTTCTTCTTTTTCTTTCTTTCTTTCTTTCTTTCTTTCTTTCTTTCTTTCTTTCTTCCTTCCTTCCTTCCTTCCTTCCTTCCTACCTACCTACCTACCTACCTACCTACCTACCTACCTACCTACCTACCTACCTACCTACCTACAAATTAATAACAGGGGGCAAAGGTTTTTGAAGTGGATATTTATTTATTTATTTATTTATTTATTTATTTATTTATTTATTTATTTATTTACCATATTTTTCCATGTATAAGACTATACTTTTTTTCTAAATTCTTAAGACTAAAAATTGAGGGTCATCTTATATACAGAAGTAAGCTGAGGAGAGAACAAGTGGAGGGAAAGCAGGGATCAAAGCGATCCTGCAGCACTTTGATTCCTTTCCCCCTACACTTGCTAAACCCCACTTAATTTTGGATTAGAAAAGTGGGGGACATCTTATACATGTGGAGTCTTATACACAGGGAAATATGGTATGTATGTATGTATGTATGTATGTATGTATGTATGTATGTATGTATGTATGTATGTATGTATGTATTTATTTATTTATTTATTTATTTATTTATTTATTTATTTATTTATTTATTTATTTATTTATTTATTTATTTATTTATTTATTTATACCCTGCCCATCTAGACCAAAGTCTACTCTGGGTGGCTAACAATAAAAAATGGAATAAAAACATTATAATAAAATAAAAAAAGAACAATAGTAATATAATTCAAGATGGGGAAAAGAAAAAAAATCAAGTGAATTCAAGTGAACTATCTCTGGATAAGCAAATGGTTTAGGACATCGATATGTGGCAGAGCGCCTTCTCCCACTCAGTTCCGCCAGAGTCACTCATTCCAGCCAGGCCAGGCAGCTGAGGGGCCTAACGCCGAGGGAGGTCCAGAAGGAAAGAAAGAGGAACGGGTCCTTCTCAGCAGTGGCCCCTCACCTCTGGAAAAACTTGCCCATGGAGATCCGCCTGGCTCCCTCTCTGGGTGTCTTCAGAAGGAAACTCAAGACCTGGCTATTTGGGCAGGCTTTCCCTCCTGCAGTATCTTAAATTCTCACCTTACCATCTTGGATTTATAGTGCATGTTTATTGGTTTAACTGTTTTTAGATGTGTAATGCCGCCCAGAGTAGACCTTTGGTCTAGATGGGCAGGATAGAAATCCAAATAAATAAATAAATAAATAAATAAATAAATAAATAAATAAATAAATAAATAACCAATCCGAAGACCTTCTCAGGTGTGCAGATTCCTGTTCTTGGGCCGTACATTCCAGAATTTTTAATTTGACTTTTTAAATTAAAGCAATCATCTTTAAAAATCTCATTTTAAATATTTCAGTTTGTTTGTTTGGGAGGTTTGATGAGGTGAAAGGAGATAAATAATCTAAATATGTAATTTTAGACATACATTTATCTGTTGAGTGATCTATTGATTAGTCGATCCATGTGATGCTGGGGAGAGTCCTAGATCAACTCCAAGCTGAACAATCTCTGGAGGCAAAAACGCTGAAACTGAGGTTGTCCTACTTTGGACACATTATGAGAAGACAAGGTTTGTTGGAGAAGACAATAACGGTGGGAAAGATAGAAGGCAGCAGGAAAAGAGGAAGACCCAATGTGGAGATGGATTAGCTCCCTAAAAGAAGCCGCAGGTTTGAGTTTGCAAGAGCTGAGCAGAGTTGTTGAGGACAATGCATTTTGGAGATTGCTCATCCGTAGGGGTGTTGCAAGCCAGAGTTGACTTGACAGCACATAACAGTTTGAAAGGGATGTAAGCAATCCTTGTGTTATCTTGGCCAGATCAGATTTATGAATGACAAGAGTGCAGCTAATTCACTCACGTGGACTGTGCCGATGCACTCCATGCTCCTGCCGAGACATGGGTATTCATGCTCAGGATCCAGAATCCAGAATTCTTAGTACAGTGGACCCTCAACTTACAGACGGCTCGACTTACAGACTTTTCGAGTTACAGACTTCTCTGGCTGCAAAATTTAGATTCGACTTGCAGCCGGAGAATTGACCTACAGACCAGAAAAAAAACAAAATGGAACAAAAATAGAATAAAAACTGCCAGTTGTGGGATTAATCAGTTTTCAATGCATTGTAGGTCAATGGAGATTCGACCTACAGACTTTTCGACTTACAGCCACCTTTCCAATACGGATTAATTCCTTAAGCAGAGGGTCCACTGTATGAGCTTGGGTTTTCAAAGTAAAATGGTAAAGGTTCCACTTGACAATTTGTCCAGTCGTGTCCAACTTTAGGGGGTGGTGCTCATCTCCGTTTCTAACCCATAGAGCTAGCGTTTGTTTGCAGACAATCCTCCATGGTCACGTGGCCAACACGACTAGACATGGAACGCCATCTACCTTCCCACCGAGGTGGTATCTATTTATCTACTCGCATTTTTGCATTTTGCATGCTTTCGAACCACTAGGTTGGCGGGAGCTGGGACAAGTGTCACGGGCGTTCACTCTCTCACGTGGATTCGATCTTACGACAGCTGGTCTTCTAACCTTGCAGCACAGAGGCTTCTGCAGTTTAACCCACAACACTATCACGTTTGGGTTTTCAAAGTAGGGCTAGACAATAATTGTGCCTGAAACCCGAAAGAGCCAATAGCTTTTGGGGTTGACAGTACTGAATGAGAAAGGCCATTGGGACACACATTCATGTATATGGGAAATGTCTAGGTTCTGAATTGCACTTTAAAAAAAATTCCTTTTGTCTCATGAGAAAAAGAGAGGCCGGTATGCCAGTCTCTTTTGCTCAGGCAGTGCTTTAGAAGAGTTAAAGTTTGGTGGTTTTTAAGTCAGCCATTATTGGCACTTAAATGCGGTGATCATCCTAAACAGCACTCTGTTTCCATTTATTTTACCGAGGTCAAAAGATGAGGTTGGTTTATGAGGTTATTTTGCCATGTATCACTCGAGACACTACAATAGAACAGCATCAAGGGATGGGCTGTGTTCACCTCTTCATTTATTAGCCTTGTCAACTTGGAAAGGGGTTTTTTTATCCCCTTTTCTTTCCCCTCACCCCAAACACTGTGAAAGGCCCATCAGCAATGAATCAGTGAAGTGAAGACGACAGTTGATTTGTGAATTCAGATTACATAAAGTGACGAGGCTTCAGTGGACTGTGTAGATAAAGCAACTGTCATGATAAGGTGGCATATGCAATTCCCCGCAACTAAATTTATTGTGCGTTTGAGGAAAATCATCCTATTTGGAAATGCCATAAATTTGAAATTGAATATTACTTATATACCTTGAATTTTGATTTATAGTTTGAATATTTTTTTAATGGGAGGCTAAAGTGGCATCAATTCACAGGTTATGCATTTTTCTCTTTTTTTAAGGTTCACTTTCTATGTGTGTGTGAGTGTGTGCCATCACTTCCTGATATTTTATGCCAAACTTGAAGTGGCATATTATTTCAGCAGCGAAATTTAATATACCGCATTTCAGACATCACTGTGTGATGGACAGAATGACAAAAGGCGATAGTAGCTGAGGAGCAATGTGGATGTGAGCTTTCTTACATCTCCACAATGATATGCATAAAGGTTATATGCTGAAATTGCAGCTTCTGTCATCACTGGCAATGACTTGGTCTTCGGAAGTATAAGTAAATTAGCAGGTCTTTAATCTGCGAAATGGTAAACATGCCATAGCTGTGCAGAAGCTTGCTTTCATGGAAGGAAATTGATCCTTCCTTTAAGGTTCACAAGATTATACACATACTTCATGGAACCATACAATAATTGAGCTGGAAGGGGCCTAGAAGGTCATGGAGTCCAACCCCCTGCTTAATGCAGGGATCCAAATCAAAGGAGACCAGAGGGTTGTCCAATTGTTTCTTGAATGCTACCAGAGTTGGAGCGTTCACCACCTCCTAGGGTCGTTGGTTCCATTGTCATACAGCTCTGTTAAGAAGGTTTTCTTCATATTCAGCCTAAATCTGGCTTCCTGTAGATTGAGCCCATTATTACATGTCAGGCACTCTGGGATGATCTAGAACAGATCTTGCCCTCCTCTATACAACGACCTTTCAAGTATTTGAGAAGTGGTTTCATATCTCTCCTTACTTTTCTTTTCTCAAGGCTAAACATGCCCAGTTATTTCAGTCTTTCCTCACAGGGCTTGGTTTCCAGTCCCCAATCATCCTTGTTGCTCTCCTCTGAACTTGCTCCAGTTAGTTGGTATCTTTCTTAAAGTGTTGTGTCCACAACTCCGAATGAGGCTCAACCTGTGCTGAATCAGTGCTTCCTTGCCAGTAGCAACACCATCCATCCATCCATCCATCCATCCATCCATCCATCCATCCATCCATCCATCCATCCATCCATCCATCCATCCATCCATCCATCCATCCTAGTGGTTTGTTTGTTTGTTACAACAAGGACAGGAACGTGGGTCCGTCTAGTTGTTGTTATAATGGAATTCCATCATCTCTCACCACCAATTACATCTATTGGAAGTTGCAGTCCAGCACATCTGGAGCGACCTATGTTTCCCTACCATCTAAATAAACCCAACAAAATGGTTTGGATATTAAAGGGGAGCAAATCCAATTATACTCCAAATAGAATAGATTACTTGAAATCAATGGGGCTTGCATGATTGATGACTCACATTGCATTCATCCCAAAGGGAATCCACCCTCACTGCGACTAAAACTGATTCACTTCAACCACATACAGATTTCATAGATACCATTCGTCATGGCAGCTAAACAGATTTACTGGAAGCCTCTGGTTGCTCGTTGTTAGCAATCTATCAGGGTGCTTCTTAAAACATCCCAACACATTTCGAGCCTGAGATCTTCATCAGATTGTCTACCGTGTAGTACCTCACCAGTCAAAGCTAGGAAAGGTTACTCTTTGGGTTTTTGAGGATTGTAGCTCCTAGCACTTCCCTCCCAACATAGTCATGTTGGGTGAAGAATCCTGGAAGCTGGAGTCCAAAAAGAAAGGGGGAAAAAAATAACACGAGCAGTTTCTCAAGTTCTGTCCTTGATCTAAGCCATGTGAAAGGTCCAACCATCACAACTTTGTGGCTCTGTGTCCTCGTTCAGAGAGGACAACCCTCTCTTTGAATCTACTCTTCATTTGAACGTCTGTCTGATCAAGCTAAAAGCCCATGTGGTGTATTGGATAGAAGGTTGAACCAAGACTCAGGAAACCTGGGTTCAAATCCACACACAGCCCTGAAAACTCACCGTAGGGTGGCCATGGTAAAACTTCTCCTTCAACATCTCACATGCCTTGAAAACCCCACTAAGGCCTACCATAAGTCAGATTCCACTTGACAGCACACAAGATACCTACCGTACTGCCCAAGGTTGGCTTAAATTAAGCATGCACTCAGTGTTTGGTCTTCCCACACTGAAACACTAACCGAATCCAGAGCTCTTTCTGAACTTGTGGTGAGCATGGGGTGGAGTGAAGAGCCCAGCCTCACTCACAGGGTGGAACAGCACACCTCACAAATCCCTCAGGTTAAATCCAGAATATTTGGGACGTTAAATTGACTGAGTTGAAATTTTCTCAAATGTGACTAGGGGGGAATCTCTTCTTTCTAGCACTGTTGCGCTGTGCGCCCTCTGTTTCAATTTGCATCCTGGATCTGAATTCTTCTGTAAGTCTTTTGCTGGAATTGTAAAACCAAAAGAGCTGTAATTTTTAATGTAGTTTTGCTCTCATATACATGAATTTTGGAGACACAATAGATCCTAAAGAAGAGCTTTAAAGGCACCAGATTTCCATCAGGGGTTTCTATACCAGGTGCCTTTAAAGTTTTGTGTGTGTTTGTGTGTGTGTGTGTTTTTAAGTAGGAAAAGAAAAGAAAAACACTACAGCAACTTAAAACAACATCCAATTTGATCTGTGCTCTGGACACCAATCAGTCCCCAAGTTTGCTTCGCTCTGCTGCCAAACTCAATCGGGCCCTTGTGCTTCGCTTTGGATCTCATACAAATTGGTCCAAATCAGTTAGTAATCTGGGAATGGTCTCAGCATCTGAATTTAGGGAGGACTACGCCTGGATGTGGTCGGGAAGGTAAGTGTTAATGCTCACGCAGAAGGCACAACTGGAAAAACTGCCCCAAACTTAAGAACTTTGCTTACAACACCTTTTGCAGACAATTCAGCTGCAGCGGAAATCTTCGTACTTTGAAATTGAGAAGATGCTCAGCATAATTCTGTGCGGCTGCTTTAATATAGGTAAAGGAGCAGATACTTAGGATTCCTTTTCTCTCTGCCTGTCTCACCCTCTCTTTCGAGGTTGGAAGCTTTTGAAAAACCGGCTTTCATGTGAATATCTGAAAGTTTATTGCTTTGACTCGGATGACCTCATCTGCTAGAATGAAGTCATTCACTGAGCCACGGAAGACAAACCTTCGTTCCAGAGAATTAATCAAGTCCATCAAGGGCCTTTACTTAACGGCCTTATCTCAAGCCAGAGAGGAGAGCAAGCAGTTATAAACTCAACAGCCTCCCCATAGCTTTCGAGTCTTCATGGTATGCTAACGTTTTTTTTAAATTTCATTTTATTTTATTTCAGAAGAAGAGGGAAAGCAGAGGATCCGATCTGCGAAAGTGGACCCTTACACAAAATTCCAACTTTGCTACGGGATGGACCCAGAGTGACAGAAATTTCTGGCTGGACGATGACCTTGTTTCAAATCGCGGCATCTGAAAGGAAGCAGGACGAGGCACTCAACTTTTCTTTATCTGAATTGGGGGGGGGGGGAAGAAGAGGAGAATGAAAATAAAATAAAATAAAATAGACCAGAAGCCCCTACAAACCCTGCCAGATAGGAACACTTACAGCATAATTGCTCACCCTGCCTTTTCATCCCTGGCTATCACAGAACTCATAAACATTCCAATTAGGCAGCCAATTAAAATGAGAAAGAAAGGCTCCTGAATTATCCAGCAGTTGGGGGCTGTTCTGCCTTTTTTGCTTGTCAGCCGTTGAAAGGTTTTTATGGCTCCTCCAAACTGAAGAAGGTGAAAGAATTAGGTGAAACAGGAGGATGCTTGAAAGGCCAAGGCTGAAGGCGCTGGGCCTTTTTTCAGGCTCCTGACAGGGAGCCATTAGGAAGCCACGCAAGGCTTTGTTATGCTAAGAAGTGGACATTCCTAACACTGGGACACACACACACACACACACACATACACACAGAGAGAGAGAGAGAGAGAGAGAGAGAGAGAGAGACCCTTGGAAGAAATCACACCAGCTTGCTGTTTATTATATTTTTAAACCAAAAGACAAACAAAAAACAACTGTCCAGTCCTTCATTTTCAAAAGTAATATTGGTGGAAAGACTAAGAGGAGAAAGACGCTTGAACAGAAATGTTCAAAAGCCTCCATGAAAGGAGGAACTCCACTTAATTTTGCCAATACTTCCCAAAGACTGAGAAAGATTTGGGTGTCTTTCTCCCTCAGAAAACATTCATGTTTCTGCTGTCCTCTCTGCTTTCCAGTTGTTTTCTACCAAAACATGGTCTACCTAATAAACCTGACACACTTAGGTTGGTGCAGTTGTTGTGCATATACACCACCACCGCAGAAAGTACAGGCCAACAATATGTCTTTATTCAAGGCATGGGAATGAGTATACTTAATATGGGAAAGATTGAAAGTGGAAGAAAGGCTTGGATTTACCAACACATTTCCTGTTTCCGATTGTCGTGCAGAAAGATCGAGGAAGGATCTTTGAGTTCTTCAGACACAACAAATGAATATTTCCAAAGGGTCAACTCTGTTATTCTGTTTCATACAGTCTATGAACACTTAACCAGGGACATGGTGGCACTGCAGGTTAAACCACAGAAGCCTCTGTGCTGCAAGGTCAGAAAACCAGCAGTCGTAAGATCGAATCCACATGACAGAGGGAGCTCCCGTCGCTCGTCCCAGCTCCTGCCAACCTAGCAGTTCGAAAGCATGCAAAAATGTGAGTAGATAAATAGGTACCACCTTGGTGGGAAGGTAACAGCATTCCGTGTCTAGTCACGCTGGCCACGTGATCACGGAAACTGTCTTTGGACAAACGTTGGCTCTATGGCTTGGAGACGGGGATGAGCATCGTACTGTAGAGTCGAACGCGACTGGACTAAATGTCAAGGGGAACCTTTACCTATGAACACTTATGCTAAAATAGGTTTCTTAGATCCCAGGGCAGTTGCTAGCCCTAACTAGAACAGAGAGGCTAAATCAATGTACACTAGTATCAACTTTGAGAGTTGATTCCTGGGTTCAACTCTAGCACAAGTGGATTTGGGCCTTGTTCTTCAAAGTGCTATGAAATCTTGGTTGTGTTTCTATATTGATATATATGTGTAATCTAACTGTTTAGCTGGGGCATCTTGGTGAGTTTTCCTCTGCCTTGTAAAACATGGTTCTTAATCTCCTAATGGGGATGGAGTAAAATTCAAAGGAAATTATTCTAAAGTTTGGTGTAAAACCCATGGCTAATTCCAACTAGCATTGACCCATTTTATCAATAGGAAATCAACATGTGTGTAAAAGTAAACTCTGGCTGGAAGGGCCAGTTGGATTTAGGTCTAGATGTGCATATGATGGGCACCATGATGGTAATGGCTTCTCTCAGGATGATGATGAAGGTTAAACAAAATAGAATGCATGATAATAAATGGTCTGCAGTCCACAGATACTTAATCTCCTAATAAAAATAATAAATGTCTTTGAAGTTCAGCAAGGCAGTTTGTTCACTGTGTAACACATCTCTTTCTCTAATTTTCCAAAAAAATACTACTTCCCCCCCCCCAAAAAAAAACCTTACATATTATTGCATTTGTACATGAAGTATAGTACTGTGGTTTAGGTATCCGGCTGTGGAGTCAGAGACAGGGGGTTTGATTCCCCACTGTGTCTTCCTGGGAGAGGAGCCAGCCTGGGTGGCCTTGGGCAAGCTGCAGAGTCCCAGGGTGCCCCCTAGAGGAAGGGAAGGGTAAGCCACTTCTGAATAATCTCTACCTGGAAAACACTGAAAAGGATCGCCATAGGTCAGAACTGATTTGATGGCTTATAATTATTATTATTATTTGTGGAGCCTACATTTGCGGAGTTTTATACAAATTGGTCCAACTTTAATCCCACTTCAGAAGCGTCAGTAAGCAGGCAGCGTTCATCTCAGCTCCATCCTTATCCTCATTACCCTCACCGTCCTCCTCCCTTCTCGCACTCCAGAAAGCTGAACTTGCCTTCTGAGTTTAAGCTTGGATGCAGCCCTAAATAAGCAGCCATCTCTGTCTACAGAGCAGCCACATCTCCTCCTGGCAGCATCTCTTGGGGGTTGCTAATTAACCCCGTATGTTGTGAAACCCAGGCTTGCCAGACCTACTGATGGAGCATTAGAGCATAGCATCTATTACCTGCTCAAATTTCTTCAGGAGTTTTCTAAATTCACTGATGTTCGTGTTTTATTGAAGCTGATCACCTTGTCAGGGCTGTGTTCTCTCTTGTGAACTCTTCTCTCTTTCTCTCCCCCCCCCCCCGCCAAAGTAAAAGATAACAGGAAATGTGTTTTTCTGATTCTCTCTTTGTAGACATATGGTTGTTATTGGGCCGATTACGAGGAACAATGTGTAGGAAAGAGCTCCCATTAATACTGCAGGACAAAACATTGTTATGGAACTTCGTAGCTAATTGCATCCATGTTTTACTTTTGACTTTGTTCCCCCCCTTGGCCATTACACACACGAAAGTCTTATGTTTCAATGTAAAAAGATATGTTTTATTTGTTTGCTTAAAAAAAAAAATCATTATTGCAAATCTCCCTTTTCGTCCTTTCCTTCTTTTTTATTAGAGTTTTCTACTAAGCGTGCAAAATTGCTGCGAAGACAATCAGAAGGAAGGATTTCCTCATCCACATTCACCTGCCTTTTAAACGTCAGCATCCAAGGAATGACTTAAATAATAGCAATAATAATTAAGGAATCCTTAAGTAAGTCTTGAGAAGTGCAGAATCACCACCACATGCTGGCCTTGTTGTGCCATTTCACCTAACAAATAGACTAACATAGTTGGAAGGGGCCTATAAGGCCATCAAGTCAACCCCCCCCCCCCCGTCAATGCAGGAATCCAAATTGATGGATATTTTTCCAGGTGGTTGTGTAAATTTCTACTGTTTAAAGATCCTGCGTTATGTGATCTCATGTCGGAATTAAATTACAGTGACCGCTGATTGGGCTTTCATAGGAAGTGAGATCGTTTGTTTGATTGATTAAGTGCAAAGCACTGTTCTGGGCAGCTTACATAGAAAACCAAACAGGATATAAAACCAGATAAAATAATACCATAATAGATGTGAGTTAGATAAACCAGCAAAATAAAAGGGGTGGGGACTCAAGATTCCCTGTCAAGTCAGATGTAATTCCCACTGGCAACTCAACTTGGAATTGACTTGATTTCCCCCCGCCCCAATGACATGGACTCAACTCGTGACTCGGAAGCCACCCACTCCCTCCATTTTTTTCTGGGGAGAAAAAGTTTATTTTTAATAGGGGCTTAGACTCAGGACTTGGGAGTCAGGACTTGGTAGCAAAGACTCAGGACTCAGACTTGGGATTCGGACCCAAGGATCTGCCAAAACCCCTTGAAAATAAGAAAGGCATTAAGCCTCAAGGCTTCCAAAGAAGCAGCAGGACAAGAAGCAAAAAAAATCAAGTGAGGATAGCTTTGAAGACCTCTTGAAAGGGAAGCATCTTCAGTGGCCTCTTAAAAATGGAGAGGAAGGGGTGTTAAGGAGTGGTTTTACCCATTCTGCCCCACATCAGTGAGTTTCCGTGGACAACTAGGATCAAACACAGGTGACCTAAGTCCGTGTACATCACTCTGCCTGCTACACCACACTGGGTATCCTTGAAGATCACACCTTCTACTAGGGGTTCCCAATCTTTTTCATGTTGTGCTCCCCTTTTGTAATAGCCAAGTAACATGTGAGGGGCCCTGCCATGTTTGCATAAATAGGCATTTTAATGGGGGTAAAGCCATTTCTTCTCAAAAAAATATATAAAGGCCTCTTTCTACGCCAAAGGGCCTGTTTCTCATACGGGCACACAGATGCTAACTTTAAGAACTGGTTCCAAAAGGTCAAGGAAGTAATTATTTAACAGGGGCAACAATGCGTATAAGGGGACATGTGACACCCCCCCAGAAAACAGTTTGGGGTCACAAGCCCCAGGTTGGGAAACACTGCCTTCTAATAGACCTTCTCCTTGAGGGGGAATGAGCAGGAAGGAAAATAAAAATGATGCTGGAACCATGATATAGGCTTGAATCCAACGGCTTGTCTAGTAGACTCATTAAATGAACAAGATTTATATAAGTGCTCACCATTCAGCAAGTGATTCAATGAGAATAGAAGAAGCACATGAGGGTTCAAATCACCTGTTTAGCTTCCTAAATGGTCTTGGGAGTAGCCCAATTTTTTGGCTAAACCTGTCGGGCAAAAGCTTGTTGTCCTGATGGCAGAGGAAATAACAATTTACATCGCCATAAACATCTTGAAGGAAGGGCAAGTTCCTATTTGTTCTTTCTGTACCGCCCCCATCTAATGATAATGTACTGTTGTTGTCACTACAGGTGATCAAGTAGTCCCCAACTTACAGCAGCCCTATGAATAAGAAACCTAAAAAATGTCCTGTCCTCAACACCCATGGCTCTTGCAAACTCAACCCTGTTGCTTCCTTTATGGAGCCAATTCACCTCATATCTGGCTTTCCTTTTTTTTTTTTATTGCTGCCTTCAACTTTTCCTAGCCTTATCTTGCCTTCTCATGGCGGGCCCAAATTGATATCCTCAGCTTCAACATTTTTGCCCCTAGAGAGAGTTCAGGCTTGACTGAACGAGAACCCACTTCTTTGGCTTTCTCATTATCCACAAAGCTCTCCTCCGACACCATATTTCGGAAGATTTGTTTCTCTTGCTGGCTTTCTTCACTGTCCAGCTTTCACATCCATATGCGGTAATTGGAAATACAATAGCGTGGATGATCTTGATCTTGGTCTCCAGTGACACATCCTTACATTTGATGGTTTTTTCTCATTTATTCAATGCTGTCCTTCTGAGTCCAAACCTTTTTTGGCTATCTAGCCGAGTGGTCTTATAGACCAGATGGGCGGGGTACAAATCAAATCAAATCAAATCAATCAATCAGTCAATCAGTCAATCAATCAATCAATCAATCAATCAATCAATCAATCAATCTTGGCTGTAACCTCCATTTGGTTTGAGGACTGAACCGAGGCATACAACATTGTTAGCCATTTAAAGTTCTTCACTGTCAGCATTGAATTTGGTACAAAAAGCTGTGGAACAAATGTTTCAGCTTGAGAGTATGCGCTACAGCTGAGAATTTATCAGCAAGAGCGACAATGACACTCCATTATATATGGATATATATTCCTAGCAGGACTTTTGCTTAAACAGCTCAACAAGAGAGATTACTGATGGCATTCTCTGTTGAACTTTACCCTCTGTACTGGCTCCATTTTAATCTTTTTCCACAGTAAATTTTTCAGAAGAAGGCTGAGTTCCGTCACATCTGTTCACCATCAATAAGAAAACAAGTGGCACTGCTAAGAAGGCAAGTTTATTATTGACACTTCAGGAAAATGCACGGCAAGAGCCATCTTTAATGTGGTCATCAGGGCAACGTCTTTGTTATCTTCAGCATTCAATTTATTCCTTAGATGTCCCTTCTCCTCCGCCTCCCTTCCTGTTGCATGCATGTGTACGATTTCATTGATAGGATGTACGTTCCATCCTTCATATTAATACTCTGATCAATCACGGCTGACAATGCGCCGTCTTTGTACGAGAAGCTGTAGGACAAATGTTTCAGCTTGTGAGTAGAACATTGTTAGCATTTGAATAGCAGAAGGTACAGGGAAGGATTAATAGCCCACTTTGATGGATTAGAATGTAGGGAAATTGCTTGATATTAATATGAAAATGTTTGTGAATTGGCCACATGGCGCCGTCAATGGAGAACGAAAGCTCCTGATTATGTCTCCAAGGCCTTATCGGTAAAGACTTGACTCTCTCACCAAAGACGCCCACACAAAAGGCTGACGAGCACACCAGAGAAGAGCTGAATAGGAGCCACTATAATAACCTAGCTATTCAGCGGCGGGTATCACAATGTCAGGTTTTGTTCTCTTGTTGTAATATTGTACATCTTTATATATTAACATATCTGAATATGGATTTGTAATAAAAGAACGCAAGGATGAAATGGCTTTGAAGAGAGTTTCATTTCGGTAATTTTTAGGCTTCCCTCCAAAGAAGTGTGTTTGGATGATGAGCCAGGCTGAGGTTTAATAAACACCTCGTGGCTGTAAGTCACATTTCTTGGCTCCTGCCATTGGAGGGGTGGGAAGGAGGAGTCCAGAAGAACTAGTTTGGTGGGGGCTAAGGAGGTTTAAACTCCACGATTAAAGAAGTAAGAATTTCACTCAGGCTGACTAATATTTCAGTTTGTTGTGACAGAAAGATGAAGGCCTGTTTCTGATGAATGCTCAAGAAAGCAGGGGAGAAACGGTAACCTGGCCAAAATTCATGAAACTGGTCCAGTGACTTCAAGATAAATTGTTTCTCCAGACAGCCCCTTTCCTCACCTTTATTTATTTATTTTTTGCCCTCCATGATTTTGCAGATATTCAGCATGCTTACCTGTGAATCAATTCCACCGACTTCCATTTGCCTGAGAAAAAAACTTAATTTATTGCACTGGATCTTATTTCCACGTAAATCTGACTACATCTTGAGACAATGGTACCTAATGACTCTCCTTTGGCAGGTTGTCGTAGTGGAAAAACACTAAAAGGCGGAGAGGAGAAAGCACAAGATTTAACTAGCACATCATGAAGAAAACAGAGGGACAAAATGCAACTTTGAAAAATAGCGTGGCCTTAAAAGGTAGATTAACACTGTGTAAATACACAATTTTTATTTGTTGCATGCAAAGAACAGAGATAACATTTTTTTTAAATTTTCCAGCAGGCAAGACAGTTATTTACCTTGACACAGCGACAGCCTCGAGAGCAAAAAAGGGTGTCAGCTTTAAGGTGTTCCATGCTGTTCGGTCATGCAAAGAAGTCTTATCAAATATTTTAATGAGAGGAAAAGGATGACAGTTGAGATTAAAAGTCAAGGTGACCTTTAGCTGTGCAAGACAGAATCCTTGTGTCACCTTCAACATTTTTTTCTTCTAAGGTCTTCACTTCTCTCTCGAAAAAGTCACTCCATACATGGAAACATGCAGGATAACACTGCTGGTGTGTATGTGTGTGCATATTCCCTAATGCAGAATTAAAACCAGCCTTACATATGTTTGCAAATATTTTTGTGTGTGTGTGTGTGTGTGTGTGTGTGTGTGTGTGTGTGTGTGTGTGTGTGTGTGTGTGTGTGTGATATCTAAACACACTGGAGGCATTCAAGAGAAATTTGCACAATCATTTGTTGGGTCTGGTGTCATTTGAATCATTGAGCAGGGAGTTAGACTCAATGGCCTTAGAGGCCCCTTCCAACTGAATTATTCTATGATTCTATGATTCCTGTGTCTATCACAGGCATCATAGAATCATGTGTCATGTATTACACACATCACACAACCCAAGAAGGAGCATCACATATTGTTTCTTTCAACATCTGCCAAACACTGATGTCCCAGAACTGAAATGAAGTCTCTTTGGATAGAAATATTTATCTTTAATCCTACAGCTTGGGAGAAAATGGCTTTTACAAATGATTGCTTAGGGCGAGTATTCTCAAACTTTTTTTTTCAACCATGGCCATAAACCCAATATGAAAGAAATACAGGCGAGATCAGAAGTGCATAAGTCGCATAACAAACCTTACGAGATGATGTGTGAAGAATTGTTTCTAGTCTATGGCCCCTTTTAAAGGGGACAGAGCACCCCAGGGGGGCATATGGCTCCCATTGAGAATGTCTTGCTTAGGGTTCCAACCCTGCACCCCCAGTGATACAGTTTCAGTTTTAAAATAGTGCTTCTTGACTTTTCCTTTTCTCAGATACTATAGTCCTAACTCAAATTACTTAATAGGATCACTACTGTGTTGATGCATTGGCTACTGGAGTTAGCCAAACTTTTTCAGAAGAAAACCAGCCTATGCTAGAGCAAAGCCTTTTCAGTACAGGGAACATAAAAAGCTACAGACTGACCTAAAAGAGAATGGATTCCCAGAGGCAAATGTGTCAGATAAGGGTGTATTTTATCTCCCTGGCTATTCAACCTCTACACAGAACATACCCTATAGAAAGCTGGATTAGATCCAAATGACAGAGGATTGAAAACAGTGGAAGAAATATCAGCAATTTAAGAAATGTAGGTATTACCATATTATAGGTTTGGAAAGGTTGCTTTCGTCACCAAACAACTCCCCAAAAGTTTGGATGCTGTCGGTCAAAGCTCTGTAGACTACCTACAAAGCAGAAAGCTGGGGAAAAGACCGACTTGCTCCCAGTCCAGAGTTTGGCATCCCAAAGTAGTATCAACTTACATGTACCTTATTTTTCTGTATATAAGACTATACTTTTGTCTAAAATCTTTAGACTAAAAATTGAGGCTCCTCTTATACACAGAAGTAAGTTGAGGAGAGAACAAAAACAAGTGGAGGGGAAAGCAGGGATCAAAGCGATCCTGCAGCGCTTTGATCCCTTTCCCCCTACACTTGCTAAACCCCACCTATTTTTCTTAATTTTGGATTAGAAAAGTGGGGGCGTCTTATACACAGAAAAATATGGTAACCAGGCTCATGGAGAGGAACATGACACCACAACCATCTGTCACTCGCCCATGAGTTTCCATGACAGGGTTGGGCAAACGAACCAGGTCTCCGGAGTCCTAGTCCATTATTCTATCCACTACGCAATGTTGGGTATAAATTTCATGGACATAGATGTAAAAACGGGGAGGGGAGAATAGAGTGGTTTTGGTGTTTTCAAATTCAAGTCAATGGGAAGATGTACAAAGACTTTCAAATCAAATCTAGGCCTTGAATCAAATTGGATGGGGCACGGATTCCTCCAGACTGCATCCAGAAGCATTCTGAAGCCTTGAATTGGCTTGAAAAATCAGATCCGAGGACATGCAGTTTTTTGCAGGCGATGTTACATTGCCGCCAACGTTCTTCTTCCTCTGAGATCTGAAGGTGTGTGTAGAAAGAAAGGGAAGGGAATGTGAACAAAATCTGAGCCTGCTTGAAGTTGAAAACTTCTAGTTCTCCTTCCTGTCCCCCTCAGTCAGCATGAGAAATTAGGACTGAAGAGCTAAGCCAATCTTCAGGCAGAGTGGAGGTGGGGGAAATGCCCACGAAGGTCAAGGAGAAATGGGAGCCTGTTCATTTTCTGCTCCCTGGGTGATATCCAATAAGTCTTTCCCCCCTTTATACTGTGGAGTATTGGTTCATTTGCTCAATTTGGGGCGACAGCAGCCAGTTTTGTCAGAACATAGCTGGGTTTTTAAATGAGGGCAGCTTCTGGAGTCTGTTGGTAACAACCTTTATCTTAGCAACAGGAGGGCATGAACATGGAAGGGTTCTTGGCAGGTGTAGTATAAATCTAGGGGTTTTATTGTGATTGGATGTATATATATATAGGTTTGACTCGAACCATGTGGAAAGAAAGCTGGCGTTTCCCTTGGACAGTATAATTTCCTGCTTCACATCTTGTCTGGCCCAGGCGTTGAAGAAAATTGACATCAATTACATGAAAGGAATCCAGCCTTGTCTCTGAGACAGTCAGCCTGCAAAAATATTCATTGTAAAAAGATAGAAAGTGAGGGGAGGCATCATATCTTCTTCAGATTCCCTTGTCTTTTCCTTTTTTTATTTTACATTTGCAAAGATTCTATTTCCTCAATATTCCCTTCCTTCCTTCCTTCATCATCTCCTTCCTTCCTTCATCATCTCCTTCCTTCCTTCTTGTGTATATAGTAGAGGAGAGAGGAGAAAACACTTTTTTTCAGCCTGAAGGGCTTTAAAAAGAGAATTAACTGTAAAACACAACTTCTAAACTTCCGCAGACTTTTTGGGCACAAAAGAAAATCTGACAGGCCAGAGCTGCAGTTATATATATCATTATTATAATGTATCTAATTGCATGCCGTCAATTTTGACTTGCGGTGACCCTTTGCGGAGATTCCCAGGTAGAGTTTCCTCAGAAGTGCCACATCGGCTGACACTGTCAATACGATGGCTGGAAAGCTCTGTGAGTTGGGTGCCTGGCACTGGAGCCAGAGGTCTGATGTGCATACCAGGAGAAAAGCTAGCCTGTGTAGCCTTGGGTAAGCTGCAGAGTCCCAGAGCAGCCCCAGAAGCAAGGAGGGGTAAATCACATCTGAGTGCTTTATACCTAAGAAATCCTGGAAAGGGTCACCATAAATCAGAATTGACTTGATGGCACATAATTATTATTGAAATTGACTTAACACCATGCAACTGTGTATATTAGGTAAAGGTAAAAGTTCCCCTTGACATTTAGTTCAGTCGTGTCTGACTCTAGGGGGCAGTGCTCATCCCCGTTTCCAAGCCATAGAGCCAGCATTTGTCCGAAGACAATCTTCTGTGGTCATGTGGCCAGCGCAACTAGACATGTAATGCCGTGACCTTCCCGCCAAGGTGTTATCTATTTATCTACTCGCATTTTTACATGCTTTCAAACTGCTAGGTTGGCAGGAGCTGGGACAAGCGACAGGAGCCAGGAACTCACTCCGTTGCATGGATTCGATCTTACGACAGCAGGTCTTCTGACCTTGCAGCACAGAGGCTTCTGCAGTTTAACCCACAGCGCCACCATGTCCCCTTGTGTATATTACAGTTATAGAAAAATTATAAACCATTCTACACAGAGGCTTGAGAGTCTCAGAGGACTTACATCAACCCTCACAGACATGTACTACCAATTTGTAAACTCATGTGTACAGTTTTTCAGCACTCTCCATAAAGGGGTTGTGCTAAGTCTCAAGAAATGGAATTTTCCCCATGAAATCTTACCATTTATTGATTTTTAGTCCATTTTGGAAAAAATCAACCCCGAGTGCTCACTGGAAGGACAGGTCTTGAAGATGAGAGTCCAATACTTTGGCCATCTCATAAGAGAAGACTCCCTGGAAAAGACCCTGATGTTGGGAAATTGTGAAGGCAAGAGGAGAAGGGGATGACAGAGGATGAGATGGTTGGACAGGGTCATCGAAGCAACCAAAATGAATTTGACCCAACTCTGGGAGGCAGTGGAAGACAGGAGGGCCTGGCATGCTTTGGTCTATGGGGTCACGAAGAGTCAGACATGACTTAACGAGTAAACAACAACATTCTTGCTTTTCTGTCCGCGGGCTCTCAGGCCTGCAATATGAATGTGTGTCATTAGATAGTTAAGAAAATAAATAATAAAACCAAGCAAAAGCCAAGGAGGGAAACAGCTACTGTGATGGTTAACAGCAAAGCAGCTGTTACATTTTCCTATGTCAATAATCCTTGTATTAAACCATCATTAAGTGCTCGGTTACATGATAGATCATAATAGCTCAGCATAAACCTATCAGGGAAATCTCTATTAAGGATTCTTCCTGTGTATTTGAGGGAAAAGATAAAATTCTTGGGCACTTGAATGAGATCCATTAATGTGTATAGGTCTGAAGGACAGTGATAGAGATGAAATACAGTGGTGCCTCACTTAACGAGCGCACCGTATAACGATGAAATCGCATAGCAATGGCCTCTATGGCCAAAACTCGCATTGCAAAGATCGGTAAGCGTTTCGCTTACCAATCTTCGCATTGCGACGCCGGGAAATCAGCTGTTCGGCGGCTCCAAAATGGCCGCCGGATGACCCAAAATGGCCACTGCAACCATTTTCACGCCCTGCCCCTCGCTTACCGAGGGCGCGAAAATGGCGGCGCTATGAGGAAACTTCGCTTAATGGTGAGTATAGAAGCCATTGGAACGCATTAAACTAAGTTGAATGCGTTCCAATGGCATTTTGCATCCCGTTTAGCGATGTTTCCTCATAGCGAGGGTTAATCCGGAACGGATTAACCTCGCTATGCGGGGCACCACTGTATATGTAGCTTCAGAGAATTCAAAAACGTTAGTGAGATAGTCAAGGACTGGTTTTGTGAGTTCCACATACGTAAGTTTTCATGGCTGAGCAGGGACTTGAACCCAGACTTCCTGAGTCTTAGTGCATCACTCTGTCTATTATACCACACTGGAGTACATTGATATCTCCATGTGGAGAGGCAAATATCAAGGCGTGTGACATTGAAGGAGCTTGGCTTCAAAATCTGCCCATCTCCGAGCCATTACCAGGGTTATAGAGTTCCGTGGCACCTTACAGAAGTATTTCTGGGTACATTGAGCCTGTCAAGATACCAAAAAAATCAGGAGTGAGGGGAAGGAATGGACAGATTCACTCTTCTATCAGGAGCAACACAGAGGATGGAGCGCCGGCACCTCGACCCTTGAGACTTCTAGTCGCACGACTAACAGGAATGGTGCAAGACCTGGCAGGGCAGGTCCTGGGGAAACTCTCATGGATCACATATGTTCAAAGTAAGGCCACATGGGGCACACACCTTGCCAGAAATGACAGCAACGGTCCCAGCTATTATTCCTACTGGTCCAGTTGCAAAAAAAAAAAAAAAAAAAAAAAAAAGGCTTCAAATCCTTTTTCTCCCAATGAGTTTCCATAGCTCAAGCAGGAATTTGGAATCAAGTCTTTTGAGTCCTACACTGTCAACTCCACCCACTGCATCACACCGGCTTCTAAAATACCTAATACTTAAATGTATATAAAATACACGATGCCCCAAATTCTCCTACCTAGTTGCACTGGTGTAGACTTGATGATCTATAGGGTCCCTTGCAGCTTTGCAGTTCTAAGATGATGATGGTGGTGGTGATGACAATGATATATTGTTTCAATTTATGAACGATGTTCTTTCAACCACACAACACATCAACGGTGAATAAGGCAGGAATCTGTGTCCGTTTCTTTCCAACTTTAAATATTGTCTTTCAATGTTGTAAGCCGCCTTGGGCCCCTTTTCAAGGAGAACGGCAGGGTAAAATATTTTAAATAAATAAATACTAAGTAAAATGTATTCCCCCAAGATAGTAGCAGCAACAGTTCAAACTGAACTCTTAGCCAAGTCCATGTTTTGTGTCCAGGGTATATTGTCTTCTCATTTTCCTCGCTCTTTGAGGTCCTGCTCATTAAACCATTACGTTTCAACTCTGTTTGTGAATCTGTGTAGTTCAGATTTTCCCCCCCTCCCCTTCGAAGGGTGTAAAATTGATAAGTTATGAATCCGGATCCTCCTGGCCTTTCCTTACAAGCTATCCCCTGAATACCTGAAAATAGGAAAACATACAGCAAAGAGATGGGTTTCAAATCCTCAGCTGTCAATGTAGAGTGTTTTGTTGCTCGGAAAAGAATGCAAGAAACATTGAGTTAACAAAATAGTTACCGAGAGCTTGCTCCATTCTGACTTCTCCAGGGGTTATTGTCCCCCCCCCCGTCTGTTTTGAGGAGGTTCATTTACATTCAGACACAAAAGTTCTCTGTGGGAGTCCCTGCTTCCCCATTGCAACTCAGAGTGTCAATATTTTTCATTACACCTCCCTTCAGGAACCAACACAAAACTGTTACTTTCACACAATGTGCGGGCCTGGAGAGACCCTTCTTTCACGTCGAAGAAAACTGGTGGGAGCCATGGAATGACGCTTCGCTCTTTATTCCTTTTCTTTCTTTCTTTTTCTTTTTTTAAAAAAAACATCAAGGATTGGTCCAAATAAAGGCTGCCATGAAGCTGTAGGGGGAGAAAAGGAGGGTGGTCAGTGCTTGTTGCTCTTATTGTCTGCCTTGCATTTATACTGTGTGAAGCTCAGGAATGGCATGAAAGAACATCAGGTATCAGAATATGAAACTTCATATGCTAATTATAGCAGCCACTTTCCCAGCCCTGGAACGGAATTGCATTAATTATTCTACTTGGGAAGACATGAAACAAACCCCTCCGTCTGAACCAAAACTATACAAGACAACAAACGGAAAAATGGAAAACCCAGACAAAACCACGACAGCGAAACCGACACATGTGAAACGACTGGATCTCTGCAGTTAGGATTGAGCTGCGAAACATGCATCTATAAATTAGCATGCTAGACATCCAGGAGTCTTGCACTCAGATGAGTATATAAGACTTTCCTGTTGGTGCAGGAAAGCTAAAGCAGTTCTCAGTTATGGATCACAGAAGCGGTTGACTCAGTTGACAAGAGCTTACTGAAAAAAGTCAGTTCCTGTTGAGTTTCGAAAGATGGGAAGCCAGTTTTGTACTGATTCAGGCCTTTGGTGCATTTCATCAGGAATACGAACATTGACTAGCATAGACAACTCTCCAGTGATTCTTTAAGCTTCTAATCCTGTCTGCTGGGGAAATCTTGGTAGTCTCCCACACAACTTTTAGCAAGACCTGACCCTGCTTAGAATCTAAAGCTGGATAAGACAGGGTGCATTTGGGTTCTCATGGTGTATTGATACCATGTTCCTGACGTGCTGATGTTACATTAAAAATGGACTCATTAGCATTAACCATTTTACTGAATATCCAAAAATGAATTTGTTGCATTAATCATTAGGAGTGCACTTGTACTGCTTTACTTTCAAGTTAAAAAGCAACAACACTCCATTTAAATTAATAAAAACGGCCCCAAATGCATCTCCCACCCCACCTGTTCAAATGCTTCTCTGGCACCCATACATTTATTTATTTCAAAGGATTTCTACACAGGTTTTCACATCTAGAAAAATAAAGAAATCCCAAAGCAGTTGACAATAAATAAATTAGTAGCGAAAGAAAGAAAGAAAGAAAGAAAGAAAGAAAGAAAGAAAGAAAGAAAGAAAGAAAGAAAGAAAGAAAGAAAGAAAGAAAGAAAGAAAGAAAGCAGTAAAATCCATTAAACAATAAATCATATAAGCAATGGGTAACAATGATAAAGGAAAAAGCTTTTATTTATTTATTTATTTATTTATTTATTTATTTATTTATTTATTTATTTATATCCCACCTATCTGGTCGTTATGACCTCAGTCCCCTTAAGGACTCCGTTATCCTATCCAGACCACTTGATAGCTGCAAGTCTCGATTTTAGTCCCTTCCCAGCAATCACATGTGCCGGGAATGGACAAAACTAAACTAGAGTGCACCAACCCACATGAAAGGAGTGAAGGCCCCTGAGAGGGGCTCAAGAAGGTGTGGGTCAGGGTGACCTGTGGGCAAATTGGGCCAAATTGGTCTGCTAGTGCTGTGGTCCTAGGAGAGCCAGAATCTGCTTTCCATTGTCCCAGAATGCAGGACACATAATAATGGGCTCAAGCTACAGCTACAGGAAGCCAGATTTAGACTATTAGGAAAAACTTCTTAACTGTTAGAGTAGTACAACAACAGAACCAATTACCTCGGGAGGCGGTGAACGCTCCTGTGCTGGAGGCATTCAATATACAATTGGGCAACCATCTGTCTGATCTGTTTTGATCTGGACTTTTGCATCAAGCAGGAGGTTGGGTATGATGGTCTCACAGTCCCCTTCCAACTCCATTATCCTATACTTCTATGATTTCCAAGAGTTGGTTTTCTGCCGCTGCTGGACGAGGTACATTTCCTGGGTTTGGTAGGACAAACCCAGCATCTGCAACACAGGAGAAGACTGTTCCCTTGGCCTTTGGGCGGTGCGCTTGTGATGTCACCTGTAAATAGCCGAGAACTTTGACACCAAACTCAGCGGGAGATGCTGTTTGAAACAGCACTTCATTGAGAGGACCCTGCTGTCTGTAAAACACTTCTAATGGCATTAGCCGCAGGCCTGAGGGAGAAGTTAAAAAAATACCCCAAAGAGTCTCTTATGTTTGAAAGGAAGGGGGAGGGGGGAAAGCTAATCTCTAATACTATAAACTAATCTCTTGATCTGATCTCCAAGGATTCCATTGTTTTCGTTGGGAGTCGGAGGGGGGGGGAGAGCCAATTCATAGCAAAAGCTTCTGCTGCCGATAGCAAACATGATAAGTTTCAGCTGTTTCAGTAACATAGCCTAAATAAGCTCCCATTTTCCGCCCAGCCCTTTCCAGGACAAAATGACGGTTTCTCTCCAGTGTTATGCACCACTTACAGCAGCCATTTTTTAAAAAAATGTCAACAGTCCCTGCATTAAACAGTCGCTAAGTGTTTGGTTATCTGATAGATCACATCCAAAAATGCCATGGAAATCTCATTTAAGATTTATTGCGGAAATCGTCAGGGGTGGGATACTATGGAACAAGGAAGGGAATCTCCTGTTGTCCATGCATCTGACAGACAAGTTTACACCTGTATATGAGGACTTCAGAACATTCT
Organism: Pogona vitticeps; assembly: GCF_051106095.1. Lineage (NCBI taxonomy): Eukaryota > Metazoa > Chordata > Lepidosauria > Squamata > Agamidae > Pogona > Pogona vitticeps. The sequence goes on along the minus strand of NC_135792.1, from coordinate 5,987,043 downwards.
CTGCAAAATGTTATCTGACAACTTGTTCCAACAGTCTTATGAGGGAGGACAGCCACAACTGGTGCCTTCCAGATCTACTGGACTGTAAACCTTATGGTTTCCCATTGTGAGTTGGGGATATGGCTGCAAAACCGGAGGTTGGGAGTCCAGTTTCCCCTTGGTGCATCCTGGAAGAGACAGCCTTTGTGGCCTTGGGGAAGCTGCACAGCCCCATGGCATCCTCTGAAGGAGGGAATGACAAACCACTTGAGTATTCTTTACCTGGAAAATCTTGAACAGAGTTGCCATCTCTCGGAATTGACTTTACACAGTGCACATTCGGTGCAGTGGTTAAACTACAGTACTGCAGTCAAGCCTCTGCTTACAACCTGAGTTCAATTCCAACGGATTCAGGTAGCTGGCTCAAGCTTGACTCAGCCTTCCATCATAGAATTATAAATTTGGAATGGGCCGATAAGACCATCGAGTTCAACCCCCTGCTCGGTGCAGGAATACAAATCAAAGGATATTTGTCAGGTGGTTGTCTAAAATTCTCTTGAGTGCCTCCAGCATTGGGGCACTCACCACCTCTTGAGGTCATTGGGTCCATTGTCATACTGCTCGAACAGGTAGGAAGTTAGGAAGCTTCTGAGGTTGGTCAAATTAATACCCAGAGTGCTCGAAGGCAAGGTGCTTTTTCCATAATCGTGTTGTGAACCAGCCAGAGAGTGTGTTTGCACTATGGAGCAGCATGTAAGTAAAAAACAACACACATACACACTCAACACATATTATTAATATGTAGCCGCCTTCCTTTGTCTGACGGTAGGGCCGGATATGAATCTAGTCCCTTCCTATGGAGCTGGGCTCAATGATCCGTAAGATGCCTTCCAGCTCTGCAGTTCAATGGTGATGATGGTGATGATGATGACGACGACAACAACAACAACTCTTCTTTCTAAGGAAGGCTATTTCTAATTATAGTTGCTTTTGTTGTTTTCATGTAGAAACAGTTACTACGAGACTCTTTTTTTTTTGGAATGCTTGGTTTACTTCCTGGGTAAGATTTCCATGGTGTGCCATTAAGGCCACACAAATTAAGCCACGCAAGGGCTTATTTTCATTTTATGTGGTGGCTAATTCTGGAGACTAAAGAGTTGCATTTCTAGAAGTCTAACTACCAGCGTTAGACTACAGTAGTAAAATTTTATTAGTCAATGCATCTGACCTCAAATTGGAAATTTGTGTTGGAACCAGTTGAGGAAATCATTACAGCTCTGTTGTTAATTTTATATGTGTCTAATAAAACACAGCAGGAACAACACAGTTGAACAGAAGCAAGCCATTAAAAGATTACTGGCTTTTTTAAAAAAAAGTCTACTTTGTTGAGGTGTAGAAATTTGAAGCCATTGCAACAGAGGATGCTACTCAGAACTTAACAGAGCTAATTTCGAAGGACAGAACCGTTAAAAGTCTGGAAGAAATCCAAAATGAATTATTAGATCAGGTAATAGGGCGGCTGTTTATGCACTGCCAAAGAAGAGGGCAAAATAAGGCTTGATCAGAATAACAATAATTAAGGCTGCAGTCCATGAACATTTATACCGAATGCAACTGATTTGTTTTTCAGCTGACACAAGGTTCTTGATATAACAAATTAATAGGGCTACCCGTTTCCTTCCAGGAATTTGTATAATCTAAATAGAAATGCAGTGCATCTCATCAGAGTAAACATGTGTCTAGATGGGTGGGGTATAATTTTAATAAATAAATTAAATACATCATAGTGGTGAAGACAGTGGCACCATGATCTGTGCTCTTTCTATTCAGCTTGCTTTCCAGGGACTAACTATTGATGGACAATTTCAAGGCCCCTATTCAGAGTCCCTCTACCACTGTCTCTCAACCATGATTCCCCAGATGTTCTTGGACTAAAAGTCCTAAAGTCTTCAATACTAGCTGTGCTGCCCGGGATTTCTGGGAGATGCAGTCCAAGAACATCTGGGGGGCCCAAGATTTTGGAAGCACTGTCCTTTTTCTTCCCTTTTTTGAAAAAGGTGTTTTTTTCCTCCTCTTTAAACCAGATCTGGACTGCTTCAGTCCTTCACCTGGAGCATCTGTCACAAAACATAACATAAGGCTACTTCCTCTGTTGACGATGAAATATTCCGTATGAGAGGTATGCTCAAAATGTTGGCTTTAATTTTAGAAAGAAAAGAGAACAAATATTCAGGGTCTTACTTTGTACATTGCAACCAGCTATGTAAGATTTCTGAGCTTAAGGGATGGGGAGAACAACAGTCAATCATTGATCGATCAATCAAACTAACAATCAATAAAATTTATTTAGCTAGTAGTGCAGGAAATCCATACTGTCTGTCTCTCTCTTACTCATCTGCTCTGGAACTGTTGAACAAGCACACAAACAGATGGAAAGATAGATAGACAAACAGACACAGACTCACAAATGCACAAATGCACACACACACACACACACACAGAGAGAGAGAGAGAGAGAGAGAGAGAGAGGTAGCAGGTTTTGACTGGGAAAATCTCAGGCAGTGGGAACCTGCTAAGCTGGTCAGCAGCCATGTACACAATCAGGATAAGTACTTTATGCATTTATGTACTTATATTTATGAGGCTGGATGGATAGTTCGGTGAATTAGGTAGTTGGCAGAAGAGCCAGGAGTCAGGAATTCCCTTCTGTGCTTCCTGTTGGGAGAAATAGCCTGTGTGTCCTGGACATGCTACATGGATCCAGACCCATCTTAGAAGAAGGAAGTGATAGCTCATCATTCTGAGTGAGTATTCCTAGGAATTGACTTGATGTCATGAAATAATAATAATTTGATCAAATCAAGCCTGAACTCTCCCCTGAAAGGGGGGGGGGGAGGACTAAACAAAGACAAATATTTCAGCACATCTGGAGAAGACAAGACTCACTGGAAAAGACAATAAGGTTGAGAAAAGCTGAAGGCAGCAGGAAAAGAGGAAGATGAAATATAGGATGGATTGATTCAGTAAAAGAAGTCACAACGTTACAACAGGACCTTTTGGAGGTCACTAAATCATTAGAAGTGCTGTAAGCTGGAAGTAACTTGAAATCACGGAATAACAAGAGTAGTAGCTGCAGTAATAAATGAATGTTTGCTGAGCACCGTAGGTGCTTCTGCTGTCTTTGATTTCCTCTAGAGTGTATGATAATTAATGTATACATAAATAGTAATTTAGTTTCATTTTATTCTGCTTACAGGGAGCTTGTGTTCTTTTTTCTTTTTCTTTTTGTGCGCAGTGACATGCTAAGTGAAAAGCCTAAGAAAAAAATGCAGTAAATTCAAATTTATTCCCCATGAGAGGATAAGACATTTTCAGTCTACAAGAAGAAAACAAATAGATTTTTCTCTCTAACACTATTTTTATTTAAGCAACATGCTTTTAGGCAAAGAGAATGTAGATGTCTCTTGAGGGACTCTGGTTTTTTTTGTTTTTAATGTAGGACAATGACAAAAAAAACAAGCCAGAAAAAAGGAGAACCCTCTAGAAAATTGAAGTTTCCTTTCAGTTCTGTGACTTGTTCATTAACACGGTTGCCGTTGAGCAATGTTTTCCAATTAATTACACACATGGAGTGATTCTGTCAAAAGCAATGTTGGTGTGGAGGAAGAATGTGCAGGAACATCCCAAATGACTGGAGAAAATTGCAAAATTGTCATCTCTTCACTTTCCCTTCAGCCCAAAACATTGCACTGCCTGAGTCTGAACAGCAATAAATAAATAAATAAATAAATAAATAAATAAATAAATAAATAAATAAATAAATAAATAAATAAATAAATAAATAAATAAATAAATAAATTTAAAAACGCACCCAGGGCAAAGAGCCTCTCCTCCAATCCCTGGTGGCTAAAATATGGCATCTAGGGATAGGAGTTTTTGAATTTCTGGACTACAAATACAATAATCGTCCCCTCTGGGAGTTTGGCCTACTAGCACATGAATGGGATCCACCCGGCAGAAAGGCCTAAAGGAGAAGGTTTTGAGGCTCAGCTAGGCCTAGATTTGCCCAAGCTTCTTCCTGAGAAGAAAAACTCCCAGCTACCACTGGGGCAGGAACAGGAAGTTTTGGAGGAGCTAGGCCAAGCTAATGCTCAAAGCCTTTGGATTTAGGCCTTTCTGTGTCCCATAAACATGCATGTAAGGTGCCTGCAAAGCAGACACTCCCAGCATGGAGAATTATGGCTTGTGTAGTCTAGAAAATCTCAAAACCCTATCCCTAATCATAGCCAAGTCAGCAATCAGACTGAACTGAAAACGTTTTCTGTTCTGTGGTGCAAAAGTGGATTTCACCGACGTTGTAAATATCCTAGGAACAAAAGGGAAATCATAGTGGCGAGAAATGTACGCAAGGACTAGATAACTAAGAAAGCGGATAGGGAAAAATGATTTATTTGAAATTTGGTGCTGGAGGAAAGCTTTGTGGATACCCTAGACAACCAGAAAGACAAACAAGTGGGTCCTAGATGAAAAATAAGCCTGAGGGGAAAATATTGAAACTGAGGCTGCCCTGTCATGTGAAGGCAGGATTTTCTGGAAAAGACAATAATGCTGGGAAAGGTGGAAGGCAGCAGGAAAAGAGGAATACCAAATATGAGATGAACTGACTCCCTAAAAGAAGCCATAGGATTGTGTCTCTAAGATCTGAGCAGGACACTTGAGGACAGGAGATTTTGAAGAGTACTTGTTCCATAAGTCAGAGAAAACTTAACAAATACATAACCACCACAGAGGACCAAGATAGCCACTACTTACTCTAGAAAAACACCCTTTCCAGCTTCCTCTATTTGAATTTTCCCTTTTCACTTCCCGTCGGTGTCATTCCTTCCCATGATGAGCAATGTGGGACATTGGCTCTTGCCAACGATTTTCCTAAAAGCTGTTCACGTAATTCGTAATTCGGGGGTATTCCTCATCTCGGCGGAGGCTTTGATGCTCCGTGGGATGGGAGCTGGAAGGAGGGTTTCCCTTCATTTGTCCTTTTTATCAGCCTTCAACTGGAAACTCAGGTGTGGGGAGTAAGGACAGGAAATGTATAACAATTGGAAACAGTAGGTGGAAGAGCCTGCTGCTCGGAAAAGAAGCATTCGCAATGGGTCGGTTGGGAGGTAGCCAAGAGATGCTGACAATGAGCATTATCTCAGTGGAATTAAGATGGGCACAAACAGCTGAAATTGCAGTGTTCTGGTGACTTCATTCATTTCAATGGGGGCGGCATAAAAGTGATGCCAGAGCTAATGACAGGCCAGCAAAGATTCATGAACTACAGCACCTCAGTCTCTCATGTGAAACCATCACCTCAGTTTTTCTTCTCTTATTTTCAAAAAGCTGATCACCTTCGAGGTGCAATGGAAATAAATGTCTAAAAATTAATAACAATTCAATCCTAGTGCAGAAGAAGTTAACCTGAAACTATTGAGAAGAGAAATCTGTCATCCTCATAGCAGAATTGCTTCAAGATTAAAGCTAAGGAGGAACCAAAAGAGGTTTTTTTTTTAATGAATATTTTGGAGTTATTGAAAGATGATGAGATTCTCAGTACATTTTCTTCTGGTGGTTTCTTAAGGTATGGCTGATGCAAGAATCAATGACATCACTCCGAACTGGCTTCATACGCAAGTTCAGAGTAAATCTGATAGTAATACCACAGTTGTGACAGCATCTTTTAGCTTTCCAGTTCTAAGATGATATGTTGCTAAACAGCAAATACACAGTTGTTGTAGGAAATGGCAGCCATAGTTCAAGACAGCTTAACTCTTTCATGTTTAACATAAATTACCAGCACCTTGGAATTATGAAGATGCTCATTTCCCCACCCCAAATAAGTGGAGCCAGAGATGTGGGTCTAAAGTGGGGACGAAAAAAGGTAAGAAGTTCTACTGGATCTAAGGGTCAACGAAATGTGAACCATGAGCCGCAAGTGGCCCCCAGGGTCTCAAAGACGGTCCATCTGCCATGCCTCCTCCAACAATCCACCCTACATCCCTGAGCTAGACCTTAAAAGGGACCTAAGTTGATCCTTTTAATTGTCAGAAGCAGCCTTGTCTTGAGAGCAGACATAAACAATTTTTGATTCTCCAAATGGTTTGAACTTCAACTCCCAGAAGCCACAACTGGCATGGCCAATGAGAGGGGATTAAGGGAACTGTTGTTGCTGTTTAGTTGTTAAGTTGTGTCCGACTCTTCATAACCCCATGGACCAGGGCACAGCAAGCCCTCCTGTCTTCCACTGCCTCCCGGAGTCTGGTCAAATTCATGTTGGTCGCTTCAATGACCCTGTCCAACCATCTCATCCTCTGTTGAGGAAAAAAAATTATTTGCAGCATCGGACTTTCCTTTCACTTCCAGGCGCGTCTGCAGGTGAGCGTCCTTTCAGCTTTGGCCCAACCACTTCATTAGTACTGGAGCTACTTGTACTTGTCCTCCGCTCTTCTTCAGTAGCATTTTGGAAGCCTTCCAACCTGAAGGGCTCATCTTCCAGCATCATATCTTTTAGCTTTTTATTTCTGTTCATGGGATTTTCTTCGCAGAGATACTGGAGTGGCTTGCCAGTTCCTGCTCCAGGTGGCTCGTGTTTAGTCCAGACTCTCCACTATGACCTGTCCGTCTTGGCTGTTCCTGCACGGCATAGCCCATAGCTTCTCTGAATTACTCAAGCCCCTTTGCCACAACAAGGTAGCAATCAGTGAAGGGGAATTGTAGTTCACCCCAAAAAACACACCATGGATGACCAAAGTGTCCCCCAGTCCTGCTTGGGAGTAAAATCTCATTTAACAACTTGCATCCTCGTAATTTCTGAGTTAATTGAATCGGCATGATGTAGTATAATAAGTGTTACCACTGCACTGGGGATATTTAGCATATGTCACATCCAGGATGTCTTGTGGTCCAAGGTGGGTCTCGGGGGCTAGGTGAGGTACCCCCTCCCAAGCTCATACCACCAGTTGCCTCTGCATTGCGTCCTTTACTGGTCTGTTAAAAAACAACAACAGCCCTAAGAAGAACACCCCTCATAATCTTATTAGCAAAATGGGCAGGATTATGAGGATATTAAGCAAAATCTGTATGTTTGCACATCAATTAAAATGTGTACTGCATTCCCTATGTAGAAATTCCATTGTATGATAAAGGGATTTCTGTGCTGGCAAGTCGTTTAAGATTATGTTTAAAAGACATTTATTAAATTGCTTGGCTGCTTGTGTTGCGATGGAAGCTGTATCTAAGTGGTGTAAAAAGAGACAGAAAAGACTGTGCTCCTCCTTCTTTCATTCCCTCCCTCCTTTCAAGAATAAGATTTTGTGGGCCTTTCTGCAGTTGGTCTCCATCAATCAAACGTTGCTTGTTTACTAAGCAACTGTGTTGTCAGAATTAATTTTCTGCATATCTGAATGGGTTCCGAACAAAGCCAAATACTCCAGTAGGCAAAAATAAGCAAACATTCAGCTCGTCTTTTGCATTTTCGGTATTCTAATTGGGAATGATAACACAGTGTCTTCTGGTGTCCTTTTCAGGTAACAGTTCTAATTTCAACAGTTTGCACAACACACTCTCCCCCGCAGATTTTCTGTCTCTGCAAAATGAATGTTGCCAGTGGTTCTTTGTGACACTGAACACACACAGACAAATGCACAAGTGCAAGCACAGCAGGATGGAATGGTTGATTATAAAGATACGAGCAACCCATTCAGTGCTTTAACTTTTACTAGGTTTACTAGTCGTTAGCATGCAACAAGATAACTTTATCATACTTTCCCCCCCATTTCACATATGGTTCAGAAAAATGACATTTAATATTAATTTTAAGGCACATACTCTCATTTCTTGAACAAGAAGGACATGAGTCAGGATTGGACATCCCTGCTTTTAAACAAACAAACACAGGATTGTCTAGAAGTTAACCGTAAGAATCTATAAGAATTCATACAGGGAGAAGAGGTAGAAAACATACTGCAGTATTCTCATTGTCCGTGAAATGGATGCTGAAAAACTGTACAAACACATACACACCAAGTATGCCTGCATGCATGATCTTTATTCTCTTTCTTTCCACCAAAAATGGTACTCGTGGCAAATATATTTATAATTTAACATTGATTGCAGGCAATTATGTATAAAATGCCAGCAAAATGACCTTTTTTTTTTTTTTTTTTAAAGGAGGTTGGTTACCCTAATTTGATCAGCAGGTTTTTATTTTTTATTTTATCAGAGCTACTCCCAAGACTAGCTTGTTAGGGTTTCTGTCTTATCTTGTTCAACATTGAAACAGAGCAAAAAAAAAGTTCTGAACCATGAAACACATATTGAAATTGAACAATGCAGTGCAATTAAATATAATCAATATACTATGAAAAAAAACAGGCTGAAAAAATCAGACGTACTTCCCTGACTGTACTATCCAAAGGTAAACAAATCCACTTTTCTGAAAAGTGAAATAAACAAACAAAAATAGCTTCATCTACAGGCTTTTATTATTTCATTAAGAGCAACCATCAAATGACTGACATCCAGTGATAGCAACACACTTTATCTGTATGTCCTGTAACTGGAGATGGGCATGGATGGTGATTTGTTTTGATTTGTGATTCTTCGAGGTTGACAAATCACGAATTAAGAATTTATGATTTTTTTCTGATGAACTGATTCATTAATTTAAAACCCTACAAAATGCCGACCAGGCACCCAGAGACACCAAAAATCACAGATAAATTTCTACTGACTCTCCTCTACAATCCCTCCAAGTTTGATGAAGTTTGGGTTTACATACATCCAAGTTATACACCCACAAAGTACATCTCTCCCAGGAATGTGCCCTTTGGCAGCTGGCTTGAGGAAACCCAATCTTCACCAAATTTGGAGGAATTGTAGAGGAGGGTCAATAGAAGCCTCTCTGTGATGTTAGAGTCTCTACATTCCTGTGGGGACCTTTCCTGGGGGGCTCTCTTTGTGGGTGTATAACTCAGACACCTGAAACCCAATCTTCACTAAAACCTGGGGGGATTGTAGAAGAGAGTCAGAGGAAGCCTCTCTACAATTTTTGTGTCTCTAGGTGTTTGTGGGGGGGGCATTTTATAGCCAAACAAAGTGGTGGGGGGAAAACACAAAAAATTAATTTATTTGTATTTGTTGGGGGCATTGATTCGTACAAATACAAATTGAAGAATTAGCCATTTTTGAATGAATTTGGTGATTTGTTTTTTAATTCGTACCCATCTCTACCTGTAACAATTCCTTTAGAACCTTAGAACTGCAGATGTGGAGTGGATACGATGGATCAAGAGTCCAGCCCCTGTCAGGGAGGCCGAGTGGGGGAATTGAACTCCCTACATCTGGCTCCACAGTCAGATGCCTAAGCCACTGAGTTATCCAGCAGTTAAAAAATTACAACGTTCTTTCAGAATTACTTTTGAGATTGGGGAAAGAAATTGTCCTGGTCTATTTGCACTGGCTGCTTGCATGCTTCCGGACCAAGCTGAAGATGTAAAGGTTGACATATAAAGCCCTGAATGGTTTGGGACCTTGCTACCTGTTGGAGCATCTCTTCCTCATATCTAGCACCCATTCCATCTGCACCTCCCAAATGATGTTGCTGGTGGCCACCCAGAGGGAGGCCTAGGAGTCCACAACCAGGAACCACACTTTCTCAGTGATGGCCACCTCTTTGTGGATTACATTACTGGCAGAGGTGCATAATGCCCCCCCCCGCCTACTAATATTTAGAAGGCAAATATAAACATTGCTTTTCAGCCCTACTTTTGAGTATCTTCTCCCTATTCAATAGAGGATTTTCTTTCCTCTTCTTTTTTCCATTTTATGTTTATAATTTTTCTAAGCCACCTTAGAATAGTGGCTGACCACTAGGTGGGTGGGATAGAAATTAATTAATTAATTAAACTGATTGAACTTATTTATTTATTTATTTATTTATTTATTTATTTATTTATTTATTTAGATGGATGGATGGATGGATGGATGGATGGATGGATGGATGGATGGATGGATGGATGGATGGATGGATGGATAGATAGATAGATAGATAGATAGATAGATAGATAGATAGATAGATAGATAGATAGATAGATAGATAGATAGATAGATAGATAGATAGATAGATAGATAGATAGATCTTTTACTAAACCAGTTCTTTGCTGTACTGAATAGGCTTTAGAGTAACACAGAACTCTGAGGCTGCAATTCTGTTTGAATCATAGACTATCCCCCCCCCCCAAGATGGGTTAGAACCTTGTGATACTTTCATACATGCAACTTTTAGGAACATTATGCCTAGTGGGTTTTCTGGTTCTTTCCCAGGATGCCTCTTTCGACTGCGCAAGCAATGCCCGAGTTACCAAAATTCAAACTACACTTACATGTGTAGGCAGTAAAACAGAAAAGGCGTATGAAAGGTCAACATTGCTTATTAAATTTCCTGATATTTCAAGGGTGTTTCAAGTCCTTCAAGGCATTCAAATGCCTTTCCATGACGCTGTGATTTTTTTAGGAATACATTTGCCTGCTAACCTTCTACTGTAAATCACACTTCTGCCTAAGTTAAAAGGAACGGCTGGATTTTCCTTTTATTGTTTTTTTGAAGTGAACAGTTCAAAGACCTTTTCTGGGGAAGAGTATTTATTTCTTCTTAAACACATAAGTGCCACCATATGGACATATCCCTATACAAATGTTATCTAGCTATTGTTCGTGTTTTACTGAAGGGAGGGGAGAAAAAGGTGCCACGATATATTTGCAGGCCAGTTATTTATGACTTTTCTTATTGCTTTAAAAAGCCCCAAATTCTTGTAGAATATAATCCAGAAGGTCAACCATCCCCTTTCCTCTCATTTATCAGCCCTTTGATCTCGTGTCAGCTCTCAATGTTGGCACGACAAAACCATAACAGTTATGCCTCCCCCCCACTGGAAAAAAAAGATGTAGGAAGAGGGGAAAAAACGCACAACCAAAGAAAGAAAACACAAAGCCACTGTTACATCTTTAAAAACTTAACGGGCATCCCCAGTGATCCTCATTTAGCAGACGGGAGGTATGGCGTTTGCCCCACATTCACCATCGCCCCCTTCTTTAGGGCTATTATTATTTTATAGTTTCGTTCTGCATTCCTTCCACTCAACCTAAAGTGGGTGGAAGCCTGTTAGTTTATTGCTTACATATGTCTGCACCCTTTTACCTCAGCAGGGAAAGACAAAATATTGAGTCAGCCTCTAGGTTCGGGGATGGGCAACTAATCCTTCTCCACCTTGAACTAATTGAGGGGCTGATGTGTTATTGTGCCGTGCGCTGCTCTGCAACGGATAGCCAGTGGGGTTTCAATTTGTAGAAGCATAAACAGATACTAAAGGAAAAGGAATGGCCCCCTGATTTGTTAGCAGGGTTCAGATCAAATTATCACAGGAGTCCCCTGCTGACAGTCTTAACAATTACCTCCTTCCCCCCCCTTCCCTGAACTCTTAAAATGTTTTCAATTTCACTTGGGCCTCAGTAAATACTGGACTTTCTTTCTTTCTTTCTTTTTCTCAGCAGAAAACAAGCGAAGCACCGTGTTCTACACGGATTTCCAACTAGAGTCTTGTTGAAGGAAATACAGTGGTGCCTCGTTAGACGATGACAATCCGTTCCACTGAAATCACTGTTTAGCGAAATCATTGTCTAGTGAAAAGCATTTTCCCATTCGAATGCACTGAAACCTGTTTAATGTGTTCCAATGGGGAAGAACCGTCGTTGTCTAGCGAAGATCGGCCATAGGAAAGCCACTTTGCGAACCGCCAATCAGCTGTTTAAATCACTGTCTTGTGAAGCTTAGGTCCTGAAAACACCTGTTTTGCAAGCGCAGAGGAAGCTGTCAAAATTGTTGTCTAGCAAAAATCGGTTTGCGAAGCAGGGACCAAATATTGTCCAGCGAAATTCCCCCATAGGAATCATTGTTTTGTGAATCGCTACAGCGATTGCAAAAAGTCAATGTCTAGTGAAAAAACTGTCATGCGGGGTAACTGTCTAGTGAGGCACAACTGTACACATGAAGTGGCTCATCTAGTTATAGCTATATTCAGTATGAAAAAGAACACATTGTATGTGCCACGTGTATGTTAAAAAAGAGGGACCCCTTTTAAAATGGTTAAGTCAGCAGTAAACATTAAATACACAAGAAATCGGGACTTTAAAGAGCTTAGATAGCTGAAGCTATTTTATTCAGTTTCTCCCAGGTTTTCTCTCCATCTCTCTTTTTAAATATCTCTTAATTCCATGTATGAAGACATTTGCAATGCCTGGAAATGGTTTTTAAAAAGGACTATTTTCCACTCCTTCTTGGGAGTAACGCTTGACCTTTGTCAGCCTGTTCCTTCCTTACCAGCCAAGTTCAGTGTTCCGAAATGATTTCTTTCACAATTTAGCAATGACACAATTCAACAATCGGGAAACTAATCATAATCTTAGAACTGGAGAGCTGGAAAAGACCCTAGAAATAATCTACAATCCAGCCCTTGTCAAGGAGGCACAGCGGGGAATCAAACTCCCAACCACTGGCTCTGCCCCCAAGGGCCTATGCCACTGGGCTATCAATGGATTTCATTCCACACCATGGCCCTTAGGGAACACAAACACTGGGTAGAACTCAATGTTGTGTTTAAAATACTTCCCTGTTGTGTGTTGGAGTTGCTTTATCTTGCTCTTCCCAGCGGGTCCCAGAAACTCCTCTGCTACAGGGGGATGATGGTAACCTTCCAGAATGGACTATCATAGTGAAGAAACTTAAGAATGATGACCTACAAGCAGCACAGCAACTTTCTGCCTTCCTATTATTTCAAATTTCGGTGAGTTACAGGTTGCCAGGCCCTCCTTGACATTTCCTGTGCAGTTCATATATCGGATGCTCCATCTCCCATGTCTAGAATTAACTCCAGCATTTGTTTCTACTCTTCCACAGGTACCCCCTTCCTAGCGCCAACCTTTTACTTTCACTCTCCCGTAGTTACATTTGCCTGCTTCTTACAATTCCACTGGGATTGATTTATCATCATTTGCTAACGTCTGTGTCTCAGAATCCAAGCTTTGATCAGCTTGTATTTTACAACTTACATCTGTTCCATGTTTAACCTTTGGTAATGCTGTTTTTCAAAAATATTACCTGGTTTTAACAAAAGAATCCTCTCAGTCCAAGAATTCTATTAAACTTCGCTTGAAAGAGGGGTGGAGGAACTGGGGGAAAAAACCAAGTGGAAAGCCTGACATACCTGTCTTAATTTGCCACATTTTTGTTATTGTGTCGTAGTCTCCATTTCATGAATGCTATAAATCTGTTGCCTTCCACCTTCTTCCTCTGTTTTGTCCTAAACTACAAACTCTTGACTTCTGTTTTCCAGCCCTCCCCATTTTCATCTTTCCTACTTTTGTAGCCTGGAACCATTTGTAGTAATAAATTGCCCAGCCTTGACAAGCGGTCTACACAAGTCATTGTTGTTATGTGCCGTCAAGTGGCCTCCGACTTACGGTGACCCTATGAAGGAGCGCCCTCCGAAATATTCCCTTATTTACGGCCCTCCTGAAGTCTTGCAACTAGAGATGGGGATGAATCTAAAAACTGATCCTTTTTTTCAAACAAATATAGCCCATTTGTTAAATATTCATCGATCCATATTTGTGGGTTCAAGAGACCTCCACGAATATGAAAGGGTGAATATTTACACATTTTTATTCATCCTTTGTATTAAAAAAACAACACATTCTGCCTACTGGCTGCCAATCAGCTAATCAGCGGCAGAAAGGCAGCCGCCACCACACAGCCACTCAATCCACTTCCTACCCGCCATCTCCTTCCTTTCCCTACCTTAGGCCCCACGCCATGCCACCCCACGCCCACCGACACCCTCTTACCTTAATAACTGTTGCTGAAGTCTTCTGACCTCAGAGCCACACATGTAAAATTGGAGACTGGCTGCCCTTTGCAAAGATTGTGGCTGCAGCTTCATTTAGGGCAGGGAAGCTGCGGCCGCCATCTTTGCAAAGGGCAGCCTGGATTCCCTTAGCCTGCCTTTTAATTGGGTGTGTTTCAATTGGGTGTGTCCCCTGGAGGGACCCAATTTGTGAATGAATAACTCAGATATCTGATATCCAATCTGCACCAAAGTTGCCAGGTGTGTTGGGGGAAGACATAGGAAGCTCCGTTGTGATTCTGGAGTCTCTAAGTACCTAGGGGAGCTTTTCTGGGGGGGTGTCTTCTTTGTGACTATATAACGCTGGGAGTCCGTGATCCAATGTTCATCCAAACTTTCAGGAGTTGTAGAAAACATCTGAGAAAGCTTCTCTGGTTATTTGGTGTCGCTAGGTCATCAGGGGCCAGTGTTGTAGCCATTTAAAGTGCAGACAAATCAACAGATTTATTCATCAGTTTGTCAATGAATATTCGTATATTCGTATTCGTTGATCCACTAAACTTGACGAATAACGAATCAAAATGAATTGCCTTTTTTTAAAATTTGTCCCCATCTCTACTTCCAGCTTTAAGGCTGTGGCTTCTTTTGGGGAGTCAACCCATCTCATATTTGATCTTTCCCTTTTCCTGTGGCCTTGAAGCTTTCCATCAAGTCTTCTTGTGATGTGCCCAATGTATGACAGCCTCTGTTTCGTTTACTACTGAGCTATGGGCAGACAGACCTTGGAGGTAATTTGTGTGCAGGCACCTTGGCTTCTGTGGTCTCCATTAAGGAAAACCCCTTATTTCCAGCTGCATGTTTCAATTTCCTTTGCTACAAAACAAGACGGAGGTTCAGACTTTACAAAACGAGACTTCTTTTTCCTCAAGCAACTTGGCAAACTTTAACCTTTTCATTAGTATGATTCAAGCCCCCCTCAGGAAAAAAAAAATACAGAGGCCCGTGAAAGATAAAGAACATAAACAGGCATAAAGCACACCTTCATGTCTTTTTGAAGGGTCACGGGCGTAAGGGGGTCAAACTGGTATCTTGTTCCTCCAAATATTTCAGCAGATAGACCGACTTTTGATTGCGTTATCTGTTTGCAATACAGCTTTTGAACCCGCCGCCGCCAAGGCGAACCACTTCTGCTTTTCAGAAACCAACAAAAGGTTTGGTCACCAGATAAGAATTTGTGACCACAAAAGAGGCAGCTTTCCCCCCCACACACACACACAACCTCTTCATCTCGCCTCTGGTGTGTTTGCTCTGCCTGGCCCTCTCTCGTAAGGGCCTTTTTGAAGAGGGGAAAATTGTAAAGAAAAAAGAAATCCTCTCGTTGATTTAAATTCACACGCCCAAATGATAAATAAGATATGAAGGATCACATAATTTTCCCCCCAAAACAGGTTGGATTCCCTGTTACCTATAGTGTGTGTGTGTGTAGAGACAGACCACTAAGCCATAAAAGGATTGAGAATTCACCATATGTCTACATTTTCAGTCCTTAAGTTCTTGTTTCATACATCCAAAGGAAGATTTTGCTAAAATCCTAAGGACATGATTGGTAAGCTCGCTGGATAGCTCAGAGATTGGGAGTTTGATTCCCCACTGTGCTTCCTGTGAATAAAGCCAGCCTGTGTAGCCTTGGGCAAGCTGGGTAGTCCTAAGGTACCACCAGGAGAAAGGGAATAGCAAAACTTTTCAGAGCATTCCCTATCCAGAAAACCCTAGAAAGGGTTGCCATGAGTCAGAATCGATTTGATGGCATTTGATTATTGGCATGCAATTATAACTTGGCTATTCGTGACAGTTCGTTTACTCTCTGAATAGGTGTTCGGTACTTCCTAGCTCTGCCTCCTCTGGCAGCTGCCCATTCCCTGGCTTCTCTGCCTGTCCTACTCTGGGCATTGCCTCTGAGTGGGTGACTGCTGGAGGAGGCAGAGCTCAGAAGCGCTGAACACCTGTTTGGCCAATAAACAAGCAGGCAGAAACCATCAAACTGGCGGTTCGTGCCCATCCTTAAGGCTTCTATGGCTCCAGCACTAGAATGTTATCAATCTGCTTCTTTTGCTGAAGGGGGGAAAATTAGTGATCCCACTGGGCTAACTGTATGGCTTGTATTCTCCCAGCCCCTAAGTGACCTAACAGCATGAGATTTATAGACTCCATCCACTCTTAAAAACAATTAATCAAAAAAAATTTCTGCTGCTGTGGTGGTAGAGCTTTTACCATCCTCAGAAGAAGGCAGAAATATTGTGGCATTTATCACAAGTAAAATAGCAAGATGGGGCCATTCTTTATTTTTATATTACTCACAGCAAGAATCATTTACCCATTTTCCTCCGTGAGGTTTTATATGCATGTAATTTACAGGTGTACTAACGGGGACACTCTTGAACAAAAGTTGATGAGTGTGTTTATTTTTGTTTTGTGTGTTTGTTCATTTTGATCATGTAACCCCCCTCCTTTTTTATGGCATTCTGCCCAGCTGTAATTGTGGGATGCATTTTCCCCTCTTAAAATTGATTATTCTTGTCAGTCAGTCATCCGCACGTTATTTATGGACTTGCCTGAGTGCTGGATTCTGTAAATATATTTAAATAATAGGGATATTTTATTTTCCATAGCTTTTTCTCCACCTCATTAGAGATTGGTATGATGGGGTGAGGCTGTATGGGTTTCCCATTGCATTCCATGGAAGAGGCTTGGCAGAGCACCAAGGACTTTTAATTTTTTGCAGTGGGGGGGAGGTGTGCCAAAAATGTTTGTCTGCGAACTTTGGAACAAGAGGATGCAATGTGATGAGTAAGTGATCAAAATTGAATTTTTGGGGGGGCTGAGCAAAGCTCAGTCATCATAGGTCAAGAAAAATCAGTTCTGCTGCTTTATGTTTGCAACGGGTTGAAATTTCAGAGAAATAGTTGCTCCTGATCTAGCAATGCTACTGATATCTGATGACCAAAACTGGACAGAATCTGGATTCGGGTGGCTTTCCAATCTTACCAAACACAAAAGGATTGTGCCTCTGTGTATGTAACAGGTTGAAAGGTAGTGTAATACAGATACTAGGTTATTTACTTAGGACTTAAGACAATTGCTATTACCAACTAGAGTAGCCCTACTGAATCAGGATATTTACATAAAATTTTGACTCTCCAAGGAGCTGGAAGGCAATGGGTGTAGGTGTGTCTTCCTCCTAGCAAACCTTCCATCCCTCTAAACCAGGGGTGGGCAATTAATTTGTATAGGGGGGCACATGAAAAATCTGAACTGTGTTCGAGTTTACTTAAAAATAAAATGAAACAGAGATGTTATGATTGTTTTTATTTTAAACTTGTTAATCTTCACAAATACTAAAGAGGGGTTTTTTTGCAGTATGTTAAAGATAAGCAACTGATCAACTTTAGACAGAAAGCTATTAATGGTTATTATGTCCAAAACTGTTCGCGGGCCAGACAGGAGCAGCTCGCGGGCCGTTATGTGGCCCTCGGGCCGCACTTTGCCCAAGTCTGCTCTAAACCTTTAAGTTTTATTTGAGACATCCTGAACTGCATGAGTGAATGGTAATAATAATTGTGTGCCATCAAATCGAAAACACACATCTCTAGCTCCTTCCTTTGAGAATGCAAAAATTATCTCCACCTTCTCTTCCTTATCATTATTATTGTCATTGTGGTGAGTCTTTTTACCGTTATCATCACCATCGCTTGTGAGGCAGTGAGGGATAAATGAGGCAAACCTCCCCTGACAATGGGTCAAACTGTCATTAAAGGCAGAAATTGGGGGTGGTGGCGAGCGTTAAATCTTTTCTCTCTCCCCTTTTGCTTTGTTTTTTTGCTTCTGTTCCTCCGCCAGGAGAGAAAGATTCCTAATTTTCAACCCGTCTAAATTGTTCCAGGCAACACTATCAGTTGGAAAGGCCCTTCTGATTTGACAGGGCCCCAATGTATGATGATTAATTACCACTCAGCTTCATTGGACTTTTCTAATTTCCTCTCCCCACTAGCTGTAGGCAACAAGCGATAAGTACCGCTCTTATTATTTTGTGCAAAGGAAAATGTCCATTATGGCACTGTCTTACAAGTAATCAGAATAAAAGAGACAGCCGACTGGCAAACCTCTGGCGTGTGTTCTGTCTTTATTTAGCCAAACCAACCCCCCTCCACTTCCCCCTGCATCACACAAGTTGTTTTACACAGTTTCATGTCAAAATAAGAAGATTTTTAAAAAGAAAGAAAGAGAAAAGAAAAGATTCATAAAGCCCTACTCAAGCTGTTGACATTTCAAAATCCATGTAACGGGTTGAGGAAAATTAATCCTTCATCTCTCAAGGAGTGGCCCTCGAAATGATAATGTACTGTGGAACCGCACGCACGGAATGTTATAATCATTCCCTGCAGTGCCATCCTAGCCATGTTTACTCAGGAGCAA
Organism: Pogona vitticeps; assembly: GCF_051106095.1. Classification (NCBI taxonomy): domain Eukaryota; kingdom Metazoa; phylum Chordata; class Lepidosauria; order Squamata; family Agamidae; genus Pogona; species Pogona vitticeps. The sequence goes on along the minus strand of NC_135792.1, from coordinate 5,968,651 downwards.
GTCTTGGTAAGTTTAATGGGAGTTACTCTCTTGCAAGCATTTCCGATGGAGCTGTCGACCTGTTTTGACTTATTTCCCTCCAACTGGTACACCGATTTAAACCAAGGGGTAGGCTAATCCACACGCCCCAGTTAAATGCCTTTCAGAAACAGTGACTTTTTCCTTTTAATAAAGAAACAAGTCAGTCCTGGGTAGGTCTACTCAAATGTAAGCCACAGGTCTGTGTCATTATATGGGAGATTTATGTAGCAGGTGGAAAGAGTGGCCAAATAATCCCGCCTCCCTCCGCCAGGTCCACCCCAATTACTAGTGGTTGATTGGATGGGAGAGCAGCCATATTTTTATTTTGGTTTCCCATCATGTCCCCAATGGAGCAGCACTGGAGGGCATTCAGAGGGAATTTCAAAAATGGCTCCCCAAAAGCCTCTGTGACCAGCTTAGAGTGGAGCTTTTGCTTGCCCTGACTGAGATTGTCCACCTAAAATCTCATTCGGTCCTACAATAAATATGCAAGATGCACGCACACAACCCCCCCCCCAATGCATGAACGCTTTTTGTCCACATTCTTCACAGGTGCATATTTAGGACAAATGTTTCCAACACTTGCATTTTTTTATCTGCATGCACCACTGCCTACAGGGTGCTTGTACACATTTGTATATCTTTAACTTTATAAGCAGTATGACCATAGATCCACCCTTTGCACATCAAGTTCAGTTTTATATATATTGAATACCTCTTCATCTCAAAAACAGAAGGGATTCCAGTCTCAACATGTATTTCAGGCTGTACCTGTTTCCATGCATTTGGAAGGTATACATTTGATACGAACCAACACTTATCCAGCGGAGTAAATTTCTATTCACCCTCAATGTATTTTCAGCTCCATCTCATACACGCCTGTGTGTTACTTTCCTTCCACTTCACAGGCCTCTCTTTAGATACCACTGCAAACCCACAAGATCCAGAGAGTTGCAAATAACATTGCCATCAGTGGCCCCCTCATTTCTTCCGGGTCAGAATGTGTCCACTTCATTCAGTGTGGTAAAATTATGTGTTGCTGCAAGTAAAAAACCCACCAAGGATTTGTTTTATTTTATCATTTGGCTTCTTATGGCCTAAATGTCGCTCAACTGGGAGAAAGTTCCTAAACTGAACTTGCAGAATTAGGGGATTGTAATAAAATAAAAAAAAAATCCAAAACTCCCATCTTTAAAAGGGCATGAAATCCATTGTTATGTTTTAATCTGATTTTTGAGACTTTTTTTTTTGTTCTTTACATTGTTCTGATTATTTTGCAGGCTTTCAAATGTAACCTGATCGAATAGCTAAAAAGAAAGATTCTAGGTATCATAACTGGTGCAAGTTCTGTCTTTCAACAATATTTACTCCTTCGTGCTTTTAAACGTTAGTGCAATGTTGTTTTTATTTATTGGCAAAACACTTGTTTAATTTTTTTTACATTGTTTTGTGTTTTGTTAAAATTCCCCTTAGGTTTCTCCTTCTCTTATTCCTCATGCTATAGTTTTCCATCCAGTCTGGTGTGTATACGATTAAAAGTCCGGAGTTTAATTTAGACTCCCATAGAAAATGAACAATGGAATCTTAGAAGGACTTTGTTCTTCCTTTTTTCCCCTCTTAATAAAAGGTGGGCTCTCTTGAGTGTTATTATTAGAGAGGAGAGAGGGAGATAAGCTGTGCTTCTGTACTGCATGATTTTGTATGTCTGAACTAGCAGGCAACCTTTTGAAGCCCTCCTGCTTGCTAATTCTTCCATTTGTTTGATTTTTGGTACAAAGACAATGAAAAGAATATGATGAGATTATGGCGTTTTAAGTCAATATTTATTAAAAAATCAATCTCGATGAAAATCTGGCCATCCCTCTAATTAGACGAGGCAACTTGAGGTTGATTTTTAATTGCAAAAGTAATTACACGGAGCAGATAGCCAGTGACATTTGATTAGCTAGGTGATTGATTAAAAAGCCTAGCTCGGTGGAGCAGATTGTCAGCCGGGGGAATCGAGACAAAGGAGCAAATTAAAAAAGTTGTCCTGTTGGTAATCACAAAATTCAAGGATGAAATTACAAAGCCAAACACCCCTCGCACTCCTCATCTTCATCAGTCAAACACGGCGGGCCTGGACACGGGAGGAATGGATTGTTTTAAAAGCCAATTGCGGGCGCAAGAAAGTGGAGGTGTTACATCGCATCTGGGGCAAGGGGTGGCCGAGCTGCCGAAATGGATGCTGAAATAAAGATGCATCTGACTTCTAATAAAAAGTTTCTTTTCAATACACTCCCATTCAAGTCTGTTAAGCACCATCAATATTACTTAAACACACCTGAGCAGGAAAAGGATGTATGTGTCAGATACGGTGAGAAAGGAAGAAAAGAAGAGAACGAGATCGCGGTGAACATTTGTCATAGTCACGATTCGGGTTGCCAACTTATCAGGAAGAAAAAGGCCTAGCCTGCTCTTTTGAGCTTAATAGCAGTTGTATATTAGAAATCATGGGATTATCTTTTTTCCTTACATGGAGACAAACACAGCACCGTCACCCCCTGCTCATGTCGGCATGTCTTCATGCTGTTAAAAAGCACGATTATGGTACTTGGTTGAAAAGCTGGCAACAGATGTTGTTATGCATTTATTAGATTGCTGCCCTCTATAAATTGAGGAACATAACTGCCCTAGCTGCAGCTAGGTGGGTGGAGAAATCTCCAGCTAGAAAGCGCCCCCCATCTCTCTGAGAAGTTGTAGTGCTACGTTACATTACATTATGTTAACGTTGCATTACATTATGTTCATGTTATGTTACATTACATTAATGATGTTACAGTGGTGCCTCGCTAGACAGTTACCCCGCATGACAGTTTTTTCGCTAGACATTGACTTTTTGCAATCGCTATAGCAATTCGCAAAACAGTTATTCCTATGGGGGAATTTCGCTGGACAATGTTTGGTCCCTGCTTCGCAAACCGATTTTTGCTAGATGACGATTTTGACAACTTCCTCTGCGCTCACAAAACAGGTGTTTTCAGGACCTAAGCTTCGCAAGACAGCGATTTAAACAGCTGATTGGTGGTTCGCAAAGCGGCTTTCCTATGGCTGATCTTCGCTAGACAATGACGATTCTTCCCCACTGGAACGCATTAAACAGGTTTCAGTGCATTCCAATAGGGAAATGCTTTTTGCTAGATAATGATTTTGCTAAACAGCTATTTCAGTGGAAACAGATTATCATCGTCTAGTGAGGCACCACTGTATTACATTATGTTATTCATGCTATGCTGTATGTTACGTCATCTTGTGCTATATTAAGTGTTATGTGCTATGCTATGTTATATTACCAGCTCAGTAAGTAAGAAATATTTCTCCCCATCATACACTCATACAGAACTTCAGGATGGACAACCCTCAATAAGGGAAGACCAGTGACATCACTGCCACCATTGTAAAGTGCTTCTCATCACTTTATGCATCTTCTCTATGCAAGAATGACCCCAGTTTCAAGAACTGGCTGCAGAAATGAAGGAGAAAACAGTAGTTTACCAAAGACGCAGCAAAGGTTCCCAAGTTTTTTGGCCTAAAAAATCTTGGAGCATGCCTTTGACATTAATCCAGTAGTGATTCTATTCTGGACTGCTGATGTCCTTCTTTGAAAAGGGGGACGACTCAGAGTTAAGGCTTTTTAAAGGAAAGTGTCCTGAAGCCCAGTCCAGTCTTCCCAGATTATCTTCCCAGTGTAGCCGTTCAGATCCTTAGCAACAGGCTACACACACATTGGAGTTGTCTCAAGGCTATGTGGAAGCTGCCCTGTGCAATCACATCATTGAGACCAGCAGGATGGAGAGGGGAAGAGAGGAGTAACAATCCAGTCATCTACAGTATTTTCATTCCCGGTGTCTGTGCACTACAAGAAACAATCCCTCCATCTGGGGACTTTGAGGCTTAGACAACGGCATGCACCATTTTGTGGATTAGGCCCACTGAATTTTGCACTCCTCCAGGAATCCAGCTGTCATGCTGTGAAAGAATTTGTGACAGCTAAGAGCACAAAGCATGGATGTCAGTTGGCCGTGCATATGGGTCTAAACAAGTGAACAAGTGTTATGAATTCTTCCGTCGTATCGTATGGGGTGTGTTTGTGTGTGTTGGGGGAGTTTATCTATTTCCGCACAGCAAGATAGGTAGAGGAAGAGAGCTACACGCTCAGAAATGCCAGCTTTTTAAATCTCACACTGCAATTTTGTATCACTTTTAATAATACTATAATAAGGGATAATCCTGCAAAGTCCATAGGCTGCATGTTGGGGATTAACTAAAGCTTGCATATTTGAAACGTTCCGTTTTCTACCACGATCTCTTGAAAAGAGTGGAAAACCACTTAAACTAATACCTGTTGAAAACTGGGGGTTGGTGGGTGGGGTGGGGTTTGTTAAATGGTGACTTTGTTCCTGTTTATTTGATTTAAAAATAAATAAATAATGGGGTAACATTTCAATTCCTTTGGAGATCATGACAACAGCTTCTCCAGCCTATATAGCTAACCCTATAGGTAGGGTACATGTAGTTGAGTTTGGGTGTAGCAAGTATTAGCTGTTGATTACTGCTGGATTTTCAGTGGCAGAAACTTTAGAACTGTTGGATTTTTAGTACCGGACATGCTTATGAGACTTTTCTTCCTCAGTTGCTGAATTTACTTGGCTGGCATCTGGCACTGCACACCTTGAGGGAGAGATGCCAAATTCTGCTGTCTGAATTGGCCAAATCATTCCGTCTAAGAGCAGGGTCAACCTGGATATTCAAAGGCTGACAGGTTCCATCCCAGTCTGTTGGATTTGTTTGTTTGCTTTTAAACGTAGCTCCTGCCTCTCCTGGCTACGAGAGGCTTTCAAGGCACCTTCTGCGAAATAGAATTTAAAAGATTAAACACAAATGCCGAAATGTGCTTAATAGAATCAAGAATAGAAGGGTTTACTCTGCTGTCCCAACAACCAGGCGAGAACGCAAGATGGAAAACACATCAGTGGGATTGTATATGCCTATGTATAGGTAGGTAGGTAGGTAGGTAGGTGGGAGGGTGGGTGGGTGGGTGGGTACATGACCCTGGGTGGTTTACAAATTAAAAACGCAGAACCCCACACAACCTTAATAGTGATAAAGAAAGTACAAGGAAAGGAAAATAATATTAACAGCATCCAGTTACTGAACACCCCTTTGAATAATTCTGTTTTCACTAATTTCCTGAATATGAGGAGGAAAGGAACCTGATGTACCTCAACTGGGAGCTTATTCCACAGATCGGGGGCCACCACTGAAAAGCCACTCTGGAAACTGGGTAAGATGAAAAACAAAGCATAAGCAAGTTATAAAATTAGGAAATCCATTCAAAGATTCAAAAATATGGAGTAAAGAGGTCTGATGCTCTTAAAACTGGTTTAGATATCTGCAGGTTTGCTCAGGTAGCTTTTACCGAGAAAAGCCGTGTGGTGCTGCCTGTCCCTAACTAGGAGATGAAGAAAGAGAAAATGACCTCAGAGAAGAAGTGGGAGGGAAGTTAAGAAAAGAGGTCTAAACATAGATCTAGAAAAGACAGCATGGAAAACAATGTACAGCTGTCTCCCTCAGTGGCCTGGCTTACTTTCTGTGTCCATTAGTCTTCCCTTTCTAAGAGACAACATTGGGATAGATGGAGAAATAGTCTCTATCTAGTTAGTGGACGCCATGACTGCAGCTGTTGATTCCTCCCTATGTAAGCCATCCCGTAGAAAAGACCTTTTCAGGGACTTTGTTCATAATTCTTGGATTTTCTGCATGGCTTTGTAGACGCCATCTATGATTTGTTTTAAAAAGCTGGAGTTATTTTTTTTTAAAGTGTTGCTTTCAGGCTTTCTTTACCCTCGACAGATTTTTACAAGGAGAGATTTTCTGTTTCCAAATTCTGCATGGCATGGAAAACAGCCCTCTTTGGGAGAGAAGGCGGTGCTTTGATCCTTGCTGGCAGAATGAGAGAGACAATATCCTCCTCGAAATAAGCCCTCTCAGCTGGAGGATAGGTTGTGTTTCCTGTGCGATTGGACGCGAGCCTTCGGAAAACTGGTAAATTGCCTGGTCGGAGGAGTGTGCGGTCCTCCTCAGAAACAAGTGTTCTTTTCATATTCCAGGGAAAGTGAGGCAATGTCAATCCATTTTGGGAGGTCTTGGTCAGAGAGGAGCGGGCCTCCATGTTGTGCCGCCTTCCAGAGAGCAAAGAATCTCATCAGCTGCTCCGAGCTCAGCTTGCCGCCATGACTAAATTTCAGCTTCTGGCCTCCATGGGGATTCCACTTCCCCAGGCCTGGCAGAAGATGTGTAGGATTCAGAATTCTGTGCCGGGAGAGTTTTTGGCCCAAGCAAAAGCCCAGGCACTCGCGGTGGCCTGGTCTAGAGCCCACCTAATCTCCCAGCTTAGCTCTCGCTTTCTCCCTCAGGGGTTTTAGGAGACCATCGGCAGCCTGAGCAAGGACAATCTCTTGTTCCTACAACAAGTGACACTGTGTTGCCAGCGGCGGCAGCTGGAAAATCGATGCCGCTGTGTAAATCCAGAGGTGATGTCGTTCCGAAATCCACAGTGGCTACCAAGCCCTGTGTTGAAATGATAGCCGCCTTCTAGATATCAGGCTTCAGGGAACAAAGACCATGCAAAAATCATTGGGTCTACTTCTCTGCAGGGAAGAAGACATTTTGCATTGCGAAGTCCGGGCATCTTTTGCATTGACAGGAAGAGTAAAATCTCAATCTCTCTCTCTCTCTCTCTCTTGCTCTCGCTCTCACTCTCGCTCTCGCTCTTGCATCTTGGTCAAACATGTGGGTCAAAATTCAAATACCCAGTGGATTGGGCCCTGCAATCCAGTTGTTCTGATTTCATAATCTAATGAACTTAGATCTGGAAGGGACCCTATAGGTCATCGAGTCCAGCCCCTGTTAAGGAGGCAGAGTGGGGAATCAAACTCCCAACCAGGTATCTAAAACACTGAGCTACCCAGCAGTTCATAATAACAATGATCTTAGAACTGCAGAGCTGGAAGGGACCCTATAGATCATCAAGTCCAACTTCTGTCAAAGAGTCACAGTGGGGAATCGAACTCCCAACCTCTGGTTCCACAGCCAGAGACCAAAACCACTGAGCTATCCAGCCGTTTATTGTTACCTTTGTTAGAGAAAACATATGTGTTAATATACATTGTGAAAGAAATACTGTACATTGTTGTTGTTTAGTTGTTAAGTCGTGTCCGACTCTTTGTGACCCCATGGACCAGAGCACGCCAGGCCTTCCTGTCTTCCACTGCCTCCCAGAGTTGGGTCAAATTCATGTTGGTCGCTTCAATGATTAGAACAACTGTCCAACCATCTCGTCCTCTGTCGTCCCCTTCTCCTCTTGCCTTCACACTTTCCAAACATCAGGGTCTTTTCCAGGGAACCTTCTCTTCTCATGAGATGGCCAAAGGATTGGAGCCTCAGCTTCAGGATCTGTCCTTCCAGTGAGCACATACAAAAGAAATACATACATTGCTGTATTTAAAGATGTGTATTTTGGGAGGAGAGTTAAAAACAAAACTTTGCAAATAAAACAGTGGCAATGTCCTTATGGTTTGGCCAACACCATCCAAGATGTAGAACGCCTGAAATAAGTATCTGTTCTTGCCGTAGGTGTTATTTAATGAAAAGTTTAAAACAACATAGCAGAGCAAGCTAAACATCAGTGAGAGTGGAAATTGATTGCAGCTCAGAAGGCCTATGATGATGATAAGCTTGGTATCACTTAGGTATGTGCACAATCTTTAAATGGTGTCAGTGCAAAATGAATCTGGGACATTTGTGGGTCGTCAGGCAACAGTGGACCATAGAGCAAAGAGCCTCTGGTCCACCCCCCATAGAATGGAGTAAGACTGCCTCGTGTTAAAGCTAGCACTCATCCGATGTGGTTAAGAATGTAGACATGGGAATTAAAAACATGGAAAAACACTGAGTCAGTGGCAAAGGAAAAGCAGACTTTAACTGTAGCCATGAACCTTTCCTGCTCCAAAGTCAATGATGGAACCAGCAAACCTTAATGACACTGATTTCGGATCCAGGGAAGAGGAAGGTCAGGGGAGAGAGAAAGGACAGTAAGTGTAGCTAAACACAGTGTTCCTGCATTGACCTGATCAGAAGGAATCAAAGAGGATCATGCCCTTGGCTCTCTTAAAGCCCTTCACTCAATTCCTTTCTTACAAACCCTACTGGGTCTTTCTTGTAGCATCTGGGGGAAAAGGCGAAGGGGATTCAAAGTAAACCATGGCACAACGTGTCACTCTCACCCCTTCTGTCCTGCCTGCGCTATTCATTCTATGGCCTGGTTTTTGCAAGATTGAGGGCTTCACAGAGAACTGGGAATGCACACAAATTATCTAAAAGCAAGGCGTGGATTGGGCTGGCGTGGCACCCAAAGAGCATGGGGTGGGTTGGCCCTTAAGTGAAAATAATTTCTCTCTCCGCGTAGCTTTCCCCTAAGAGGGATCATGATCCATTCATAAAACCCGGACCATTCTCTCATTCCCTGCAATGCGCCGACTCGCTCCTTCCCTCTCTTCCCCTCCCTCCCACCCACAGATGCATGCATGCCCATGCCAACTGCATCTCCTGGCTGTCAACACTATCCATTTCGGGCCGTTTCCTTCCCCTATCTCTTTTCAACATCAAACAGTGGCCCTTCCAGAATCATTATGATCAACGCGAGCAAAGTAAATGTGAAGAGGTGTCTCTAATAGGACAGTTTTTGACATCGCATCTTGAACCAGAATGAGCAAACAGGCAAACTGAATCTTCGGGGTCAAGCTCCGAAGTCAATTTTCTGACCTCGGAAATCATGTACTGTGACAACTGCTGACAAATGCATGAGCACATGCCCTGTATAAATATGTCTAGGAATGTTGCGTTACAAAACACTCCCAGCCTCTGACTTACCAATGCCGAGCACAGGGGGGGGGGGAATACAGGCGTCTCTTCCCGTCCTATGTCCGTTTGTCTGTCAATCCGATCCCCTTTACCATGTCTGCTTGGAAATTGACATTTTTTTAAAAGGAAGGAAAACAAAGCCTTTGTTGCTCCGGGTTTGTGAGTGTTTTCAAATCGCAAATTGCCCGCACACATTACAGGTCGAGAGGGTTTGAAGCACACAAAGAAATTCAGATAAGAAACACCGCACAACCTTTATTCCCCCCCCCCCCCAGACTTGTTTGCTTCCAGAACACACGCTTTCTGCTACCAAGGCTTGCACTGAAAAAAAAAAAAGAGAGAGTTCCCATTTATTGATTCCGAAATCTAACAGCCTAATTATATATTTGTAGATGACTCGGCAGATTTGCAAACTCACTCTGTGATTTTATAATGGAACACGCGGACGTTAATCTCCATCTAGGGAGATAGCTGGAAGGGGGCTGACCTTTATCTCATATTTAAAACACAAGCAATAACTGAAATTCATTTTCAATTTCGTTTCCAATCATATAAAGAGAAAAGAGAGAAAGATTACTTCATTGAATCTTCTTTCTCTCTTGGTAGCTGGTAAAAGGTTGGCAACTCACAAGCTGCATACTTTGTAAAGAGCTTCTGTGATGGTCTTTAGGGAATAGCTTTAATCGAATAAAGTAATCTTTGCCGTGGAGATTAACTCAATGGACTGCAGCACTGGTTAAAACAGCAGAATGCAAAGTATCTTGAGCTCCATCATCTGCTTCCGAGGTGCCAAGAGCACCAGGAAAGCTACCCCCATTGGGCCCACCTTCCCAATTCAAATCTGGTCCACCTCTTGGAAGTGTGATAATGGGGGTCCCAACAGTCAGGCCCATCAAGACACACATATATGGTGGGTGCCTGCATTCTGGAGGCACATGTTTTCTGGACGTGGAGATGTAGAACCAAGGAGATCTTGACGGAGGGTAGAGAGCATTATGCTGCAAGCACAGCTTTTGAAATGGTGCTCGATGACGCATGCAACGGCACTGGGGGTCACGTGCAAAGCATACAGTGGGGTCTCTACTTAAGAACTTAATCTGTATTGGAAGGTGGTTCTCAAGTTGAAAAGTTCTTATGTTGAATCTGCATTTCCCATAGGAATGCATTGAAAACCATTAAATCCGTATCTGCTCTTTTCCGTCCATAGAAACTACAGTGGAACCTCTACTTAAGAACTTAATCCATTTTGGAATGGTGTTCTTAAGTTGAAACGTTCTTAAGTTGAAGCAAAATTTCCCATAGGAATGGACTGAAAACCAATTAATCCGTTCTGGCTGTATTTTTGTTATGTAGAGGTGCGTTCGTACATTGAAGCATTGGTTCCCATAGGAACTAATGCAAAGCTGGTTAATACGTACTCTACCACTAGGGGGAGAATTTTTTTTAACCTAAGATGACCTAAGGTTAAAAAAAGAGCAGGAAAGGTTTTTTTTTCCTGTTTTTATCTTGGATTTCTGTTCTCAAGTAGAAGCAAAATTTAGCAAATGGAGCTGTTCTTAAGTTGGATTGTTCTTAAGTAGGGATGTTCTTAAGTAGAGACCCCACTGTACAGCTCATATCTAAAGCAGTAGCCATAGACCTCTTTCCCAAGTTTGGCATTTCCAACTGGTTCTAAACTCATCTGTTATACGAAGGGTGGGATCCTTTATTTTCCATTGGAGGCGCCAAAGCCCCCGATCTAGTCTGTGCCCAAATAAAATCCACCCACACAGTTACGCTGGACAAAGCTTGGCAAATAACGTGGTTTTCTGTAACTTTGTTATGCTTGGTGCTAAGTATCTAGGAGATACCATTACTTTTAATGTGCAACAAGTAACACTTCAGTTACCAAATGTTAAACTGTGTTAGCAATAACATCGTTACTTTCAAAAGCTACCTTTAAAGTTCATATTAAGGCATTGTGGAGGCATTACGACCAGCATTTTCCAGGTTTTTTATGCTACTCTCTTACCAGTCCTAAGTAGGAAGGGAAATGTGCTTTTGTGTTGACTTTTCTGTTTTTATAAATATTTCCAGGGTGTAGTACAATAGGATCCCAATATCCACGGAGAGTCGGTTGCACAATCTACTGTGGATGCCTGAAACCGCGGGTATGAGCGAATCAAATGAGAGGGACAAAGGCCACAAGGGGGCACCCTTCTTTGTTGTATATAGGGCTGTGGCAAACTGCAGATAATTAAAAATGTGGATATGGATCCTATGGATACAGAAGCCCTACTGTATCAGTATTCACCACTAGAGGGAACTAGGGAGTACCCCGCCATATTCCCAGCCTGTAGATAAGGACACTGTAATGTGCTAACAGCCGAGATCCTGTTGCATGAGCGGGAATGTCACTGCTGCAGCAATTTGCTGCTGATTAAATACTCCCGCTTGTGATTCTGGGCCACCTATGATCTTTTTGCATTGTATGCAAGCTGTTCCCAGCCAGAAACTACAAAAAAGAGCCTTTAATTGCAGCTGCCGATGATGTCATGATGACTGCTGAGCAAGGCAGAACTGAGCAACAGGATTTCAGCCGATTAAGCATAGGATGCAGCAAATCACATTTGGAAATGGGGTAAAGATAGCAAGGATGGCAACTCAGCCACCGAGGAATATTGAATAATACGATTCCTTTGTTTTGAAATCTGAAAATCCAAACATTCGTGCAGCATTTGTTATACAGGCAAGTCATGCAACTGGGGTGGATAGAGAGCCTAATAAATTCATTATTTTTGTCCCTTTAATCAGCGTTGACCTCATGAGACACCTCCAGGATGAACTTTCTAGCTTCCCAAGACTCCTTGCTTCCAGTACAAGGCAGGTCAACTTTCATCACAATTTCTGCGACCATCTGATGCCTCTGATTTTCTGTGGTGGGAGAGAAAGGCAGCAGCAATTACAATTTTGTGTAAACTGGACGTATTAAACAACCTGAACAAGATCTGCACAAGTTACCCTTGTGGGACAGGGCAGGGAGCACACCTGTGAATCATGTGGGCAGCCCTTCAATTTTGAGTTGATCTTTACATCTCCACTGGTAGAAACCAGCAAATCTGCCTGGGTTATCTAAGGACAGCTGAAGCTGGGTATAGCTAGGCAGCTGTAGAGCTATGCATGCACTCTTCATTGACTGTATGATTGCAGGATCATACTCCAGTGTGGGAGGACAATATGTTAACACAAGTCCTAAGCAGGCTAAAAGTCTGATGACTCAGCGTCTTCCCTGGGAGAAAACAAGACTTCCAGTGGTGAAATGGATGCACAAAAGCTATAAATCGGCTTTGAACCAAAAAAATTCAGCCAGATTGTCTTGCTTGGTAGCTAGCTTTCAACCGCAATAGAAGTTTGGGTGCTTTATATATCTGCTAATATTGTCTTTCCAAGGCTAAAAGGTCTGAGCTTCTTCTATTTCTGTGGCATCATAAAAATTACAATGTAGAAGGTCACTGTCTAAGATGCTTGGAAGCTGTTTGAGCTGTCAAGTTGTGGTTTATCAGCAACGAATGCAAAGTAGCAATTACATGAGGGCAAGCGGAAGGGGAAATCACTGCTGGGATACAAGCGTGTGTGTTGTGCAGGCTGTGGGCTCCTCACTCCCATGCCGGGAGATGAATGTCACTGGCGCAACTGTTGATTTGCATGGAGGTTTGCAGTTATACAAAATTTGCGGCTTCTAGTCTATAGTCTGTGGAATGTTTCTTGAAGCTGGTCAGGTTTCTTTGAATTTGTCTCAGGCTTGTCCCCTTTGCGTTCCCATGGCCTGAATCCAATTGACGGTCCCACTACATGGACCTGTTTGATCAAGGACATTTGCATAAGTGTTGACATATGCGTTCAGTGACTGATTCAATAGGAACTGTTAATTGAATCTAGGCCCTGTTTTTCCCTGTTCATTGGCACAGGATGGATCTTGCTGTTCACACCCTATGGCTGTGCTTCCCAACCTTGGGTCCCCAGATGTTTTTGGACTATAACTCCCAGAAATCCTGGCCAGCACCACGAGTGGTGAGTTTTAGTTCAAGAACATCTGGGGACCCAAGGTTGAGGGACCATTGCTCTCTGGAATGGGTGCAAGATGGCTGCCATAGTATGCATCTGGATTTCACCCCTTCTAAGGATCTTAGGAATGTGGTGGCACTGTGGGGTAAACTGCAGAAGCCTCTGTGCTGCAAGGTCAGAAGACCAGCCATCGTAAGATCGAATCTATGTGATGGAGTGAGCTCCCATCGCTTGTCCCAGTTCCTGCCAACCTAGCAGTTCAAAAGCATGTAAAAATGTGAGTAGATAAATAGGTACCACCTCAGTGGGAAGGTAATGGCATTCCATGTCTAGTCGCGCTGGCCACGTGACCATGGAAACTGTCTTCGGACAAACGCTGGCTCTACGGCTTGGAAACGGGCATGAGCACCGTGCCCTAGAGTCGGACATGACTGGACTAAGTGTCAAGAGGAACCTTTACCTTTACCTAAGGATCTTATGGGATAAATTCACTTATGGGGTTTTCAATTGGATGCCTTTCTGTATGGATCACGGCCCACACTTCTTCTTTGCCATTATACTAGCCAACTACTCATTAGCCATGTTCACACAAGCCCATCATGCCTTCACAGAAGTCAGAAGGAAGGAATGGCATGTGATATTGTTTCCAATTCAATCAGGAACCTGAGCAAACTGATTTCTCATCTACATGGAAGTATAGCTCAGTGCCTTAGGCATCTGGTTGCAGAGCTAAAGGTTGGGAGTTCGATTCCCCACTGTGCCTCCTTGATAGGGGCTGGACTTGATGATCCATAGAGTCCCTTCCAGCACTGCAGTTCCAAGATGATGATGATGAATCTGACCAGATGTAATCAGATGTACATGTGACTAAACTTTAGGGGCGTGGTTAGCTGACATAGTCCTGTTCTTCTCCTTTTTTTTTTTTAAGGGAGTTTTGTGTGAATGCACAAGTCACACAGAACCATGGACTTTGGAGTATAATTCTTAGCATATTGCAAAATCTCCAATAAAGTTTCTATAACCAATAAAGCTTGGAGATCAACGTCCAGCCATACTCTATGTGCTTGATAGGAAAAATGTCCTAAGTGTTTAGAATTCCTGTACATCCATCATTATCATTTTGGTAACTGCTGTTCACCACAATGTGTTCCTTTATTGGAAGAAAGGTGAAATGTAAATAAAGTAAATGAATAAATGAATTCCACAGCCCGAATGTGACCTTCCCAAGACACTTTCCAATGTTGTAAGCTGCCTAGGGTGGTCGAAATGACCAGATAGGCGGGGTATAAATAGAATAAACAAACAAACAAACAAACAAATAAATAAATAAATAAATAAAAATAAAGGAATCCAAACCCCATGCTGAAAGAGTTTCCAAACCCATGATTTGAAAGAGGAGGAGGAGGAGAACTACTTGCATGAATTCTGATCACATCATAGTGGCTTTGTGGTAATGACAGTACTATAACTAACCACACAACCTGATTACATCTCATCTTGCAATCTCGGTAAACATCCAGATTTGAAAATGGCAGGCATTAATTGTCATCCTAATTTCTACAAATTAATTATAAATCCATTATTTCAAGATTCTGCCCTATATCTTTGGGGGGGGGGAATTATCTGTCCCATAATTATTCTGTGGATAATTATTCAATGGATACCTTCTAGGTAACCCAGCGGTTTAGGCATCTGGCTGCAGAGCCAGGAATTGTGAGTCTGATTCCTTCCTGGGCCTCCTTGACTTGATGATCTCATAAGAACCCTTCCAGCTCTACAGTTCTAAGATGATGGTGATGATGAGGAGGTGCAGCTGAATAACCATATGATGTGTATGTGATGAGGTGATTTTTTATTTCCATAATTAGGCCCACTTCCTGAAACACAATGTTATGGGCTAATTGTGAGATCCAATGTGGTGTACTGGACAGAGCGATGAACTCGGAAGTCCTGAGTTCGAATCCCCACTCAGCCATGGAAGCTCACTGGAGGAGTGGTACGGGTAAAACCACTCCATAAATATCTCACTTTCCTTGAAAGCCCTATTAGGGTGATTATAAGTCATAGCAAACAGATGTTAATTGTGTCCCTTTGAAAAGTGCCCACATGCCCAAACTATACCCATCCCAATCATCACATAACAAGCTTTTAAACCAATTTACATATATTTCTCATCTGCTGTCTTTCTTTCCCTCGTTTTTTGCACTCAAGAGAGTCAGTTGGTCAAGGTGCTCCCTTGTGTGAGATTCAATCAAGCGCATTAAAGTGTAAACCAGTTGGAAAAACAAAGAGCTTAGGGAAATAAGTTGCTTTGAACAACAGCAAACAAGCCCTCTCTAATCTTCTTAAAGAAATTAATGAAGGGGACCGATTATCTGTTTCTGGGATCGGGGTTGGGGTGGGGGCAGATAATGATCTTTAGGTATCACATAGCAAATCCGAAAAGGTTTAGGCTGAAGGTGTGAATTAAGGAAGCTAGATTAAAGGATTTTCTTTCAATGAGAAACAAAACCGAAGGGACATTTGCAGGCCTGTTCCCCCAAATTTGCAAATGGGGTTAGCCTAAACTCTGTTTTTGACAATCTTTTGTCTTGTCTTTTCAGATTCAAGACCCAGAAGATGGCACCCTGCAGTATTTTTGTAGCTTCGGGCTTCCAAAATTCAACAGCTGACCATCTACGGAAGATTTGAACCCTTTTAAGCCCATTGAATGCAATGAGCTAAGCACACTCCACTCCAATTCTCCATTAGACCATGCCCTTACTTTTGCTAATTAATCTTGCGCGATCAGTGAACAGCATGTCCACATCTTAATACTTCCCATTGCCTGGAAGAGGGCCGTCCTAAAGGGGATTACTGATCAATTAAATTTAATAAGCCTTCTTGACACCTTCATGCTTATCCCTTAATAAACTGATAGAAACCTCAGTATTACTAAAAGCAAAGCTAAAACCTTCCCTCTATGTGTATCTGTTACTCAGCAGATGCATTTCATTTGCTGGGTGAAGTCTATTGCGTTTTTTAAGACAATAAATCTAGGTAGTTTCTGTTCCAAGATGTACTTATGGATCGTATAGATCAATTGGGAATATCGAGATATTTCATTCAGACCGAGCCTTACAGAAAGACTTTCAGGGTCTCACTAAGGAAGGGTAAGGATTTTGTTTCTATTCTATGTGGCAAATTTAACAAAATTCACCAGATGTGAAGGAGAGAGAGTGAATGAAATTTGACAGATTCATTCATCCATCCATCCATCCATCCATCCATCCATCCATCCATCCATCCATCCATCCATCCATCCATCCATCCATCCATCCATCCATCCATCCATCCATCCTTCCTTCCTTCCTTCCTTCCTTCCTTCCTTCCTTCCTTCCTTCCTTCCTTCCTTCCTTCATTCATTCATTCATTCATTCATTCATTCATTTCAAATAGTTTTACCTTTCCTTTCTCTTTAAAAGGATCCAACGCAGCTCACAACAATTCAAAGGCTATATTTAAAAGCTAAAAACAGTGTGTATAGAAATACTAAAAAAAGAAGATATTAAAAACATTAATCAAATACTAAAGGGATGCTTAAGGCACACCAGGTAAAAGGTAAAGGTTCCCCCTGACAATTTTTGTCCAGTCGTGTTCGACTCTAGGGGGCGGTGCTCATCCCCGTTTCCAAGCCATAGAGCCAGCTTTTTGTCCGAAGACAATCTTCCGTGGTCACATGGCCAGTGCGACTCAGACACAGAACGCTGTTACCTTCCCACCGAGGTGGTCCCTATTAATCTACTCGCATTTGCATGCTTTTGAACCACTAGCACAGCAGACCACCAATAAAAGCCTGCCTGAAGAGAAAGGTCTTTGCCTGCTTCCAGAAGGGCAGCAAAGATGGGACCAGCCTGGCCTCCAGTGGAGGGGAGTTCCAGAGTCTGGGAGCAGCCACAGAGAAGGCCCTCTCTCCCATGTCCCCACTAAGTGTGCCTGTGAGGGCGGTGGGACCGAGACAAAGGCCTCCCTTCATGGTCTTAATTCCCAGGTAGGTTCATAGAGGGAGATCAAGTCTTTTAGATAGCTTGGGCCCAAGCTGTTAAGGGCTTTATAGGTTAAAGCCAGCACGTTAAATTGTGCCCGGAGATGGATCGGCAGACAGTGAAGCTGCTGTAACAGATTTACCAGCTCTGTAGAAATCAATGAAAATATAGTTTCATTTCTTTCTCTCTCTTTTTGAAATCAGTTCTTAGCATAGTTTCCAAAATTCAAATGTGGGAGAAAGGAGAGCTGTCAAATTGACTAAGAGTCGTAGCCAGCAAGCTGTGGGAGCCACGAGTCAGTGCTTTGCATGGTACCTCGAAGTCCCAGAATACGCTTGGATTGGGTTTGCCTCATCTACACGTCCCTGCATAATTTTCACATTTCAGTTACAGGAACATGCATGCAGTCCTAGCCTTGTACATCCGTAGCTTCCCTGTCTATGAGTTTTCTGCAGGATTTAAATCCGGGGTGGGCTTTTAAGTCCCTGACAAATCATCGTGAAACATACCCCATGTGTTTTAAGTGCTGATGGAGACCAGGGGCCAAATTCCTGTGCCCTTATTCAGCGCCGCAGCTTATGTTGTTTTATATCGTGATGTCACCCGCATTCCTCAGTCGGGAGGAAGAGAGTCCTTTCCAAAAAAAAAAAAAAAAAAAGTATTGCCCCATTTCATTGTCGGTCCACGATGTATGCCATTCGCCACGGTCAGAACGATTTCAACAATGTCTTTCATTTCTCGAAGAGCTGAAAATGATTTTCTTTCTGTGAGGCCTTTCTCGACACTCCCCACCACCACAAAACCCACCCAACCCTTCCATCCATTCCCCCCCCCCAAACTCCCCTTTCAGAACATCATTTGCAATTTAAAGCTAACCTGGGGAGTGTACTAACAATGGACATGCCCATAAAATGGCCGAGGCCTGCCTGCATGCCTAATGAGGTTGATGTTGAGCTATTTAGAGCTTTGTCCTTCCATAATATCTACTTAATGCAGTTCAATGGGGACGGATTGTTAGAAGTATTAAAGATTCTATTAAGTCTTTTACCAAAGCTACTTGGATTCTCTTCAACCTGCATTGTGGCCAGGGCATTAAATGACTGAAAGTAATAGAAAGGGGTGTTTGGGATGGAGGGGGGAAGAGTATGTGAGGGGGGAGGGGGGGAAAGAGCTATTAAAAGAAAAGAGGAACACAAATTTCTAATGCAACAAGTGCACACTCCATTTAAAATCTGTTCATGGTGCATCCAGTGCTCGGAATTTTTCCAAGACCAACCTGCTCTATGCCCCCCCCTTAAAAAAAGCAATTAGCTTCGTTTTCATGAGGAATCAAACCATCATTCTGAAACATTATAGTTTCATTACATTTCCTCCACCCCCTACTCCCACGCCTGTCGCTATCACCGCCCCTTCCAAAAAATGACAGAAAACAGAATCTAATCCTCTGGGTTTTGGAACATTGCTTAAAAAGGTCCCGAGGACCTCAGAAATGTTTCAGTAGATATACTGTTAAGATTAACAGAATATTCTTTCAAGGAAATACATCTGTGGGTTGTACCCAAGGTCATTGAAAGAGGAGGTAAACATGGCTGGGGGGGTGAGGAATGATCTCGGCCAGTGAAGACCCTACTTAGCAGGTTGCTTGGCTAACCACAGGTCTGTTTTTGCATTTTGATCAGGACGCTGTGATGCTAGCCACCACTTTTGGGGGAGGGAGTGGGGGAAAGAAGAGGTGTTATGGCCAGAATTTCACACAGTTGGCATTGACTCAGCTTGAAGAGGCGAGCACTAAGCCGTCTTTTCAACCATGGTAAAAACCCTCCATCTGGCTACCCTAAAACTCTCTTAGCTTGTTCAACTCACTGTCGGCTGATTGGGCTTTGTGAAGCAGAAGTAACAACATCAATGGTCTAAACCCTTTGCCACTTGAGAGTATTACATTTCATTTCATGCTTGACTTAATCAAAACTGGGGAAATGAAATTTACACCTTTTTGATGTTCTTTTCCCTGCTGTTTAAGGAGAAGAACCTTAACCCATTTGATCTTCACATGCACCCAATAAATGACTAAATATGCCAAGCTGCCAAAAGCAGACGGCTGCCAGTTGCCAAGGGATGTTGGGTCACTTTGAATAGAGCTTTGTCGAAAGAGTCCTTCAGTTTTCCAAAGTTTGTTATCTTTTTAAGAGGAGGAGGAGGAGGAGGAGGAGGAGGAGGAGGAGGAGGAGGAGGAGGAGGAGGAGAAAGTGGGCATCAAATGAAGTAGAAGAAGAAAGTGGGCATCAAATGAAGTAGATAGATTGTTGGCTCGTTACTGTCAGCATTAAAGAGATTAAAGGAATCTGGGTTACACACTTAAATCTTGCCATCCAGAGGAGAGGTTCTCTTGCTTTTGAGCATGATATTATGAAACAAATGTACCGAATCTGGTCATAAACCCATTGCGCCAAGCTGAATTCGTGTCATGGAATGGTTAAACTGCTTAAGCAAACTATCACATGACAGCCTTCCAAAAAGAAGGGGCTTTTATGTTGTGATATCATTGTTGCTGTTGTATCTAAACGTCCTTACATCTTGCCAATCCACACTCGAGACATGAGCCAGGAGGAAGTTTATCAGCACATGTGCCTCTGCAATGAACCAGCTAATCGCCTCCGTTTTGCAGAGGGAAATAGCCCCGTGGTTCACACCTTCTATGTGTTTATAATACAGGTGCCTGCCACAACTGAAATGTGACATGGGTGAGTTGGTGATTGCACACTGCCCAGAGCAGCTTTGATGAAAAGTCAAGGTGTAAATGTGAAGAATCTTAAGAAGGCACAACATTTTGCAGCCACCATTTTCTATTAGAATAACAGTTCCACAGCATCTCCCTCAGCCTGCTCTATGAAGGAGGCAAGTCTAAAATGTGTTGTTTCTCTATGGAAAAGGTAACAAGGAATGTAAAAGATGAAAACTTCAGGAAAAAATGTTGTCTGCCTCATTCTTAAGAAGTTTCTGATAACAGTTGTGTGCTGTCCAGTTGATTTTGATTCATGGTGACACTTTTGCATAGCTTTCTAGGTAGACAGTACTCAGAAGTGTTTTACCGTTTCTTTCCTCTAGGGGCACCCTAGGACTGTCCAGCTTGCCCAAGGCCACCTAGGCTGGCTCTTCTCCCAGGAAGCAGTGATTTATTGAACACCCAACCACTGGCTGCCTTTTCTCCCAGAGGTGGGGGGATCAGACTCCAAACCTCAGACTCTGCAGCCAAATTTTAGGTTTACTTACGGAAACCAACAAAAGGAGCAGGTGGGGATCAGTTCCAGTTTTTGTAGCTGATGAAATGATTTTTTTAGTTGAGTTGGCGACCATGCCAAGGTATGTTTTAATGAATGCTGGCACCAACGAACTCCCTTCCGTGCTTTAAACAGATTCTTATCGCCACTCAGTGATGGAAGATAAAAGCAAAAGAAGCTTGTAGGCCAAATGGGAAATCTCCATATGTTGCACCTTGCCTGGAGGCAGATGCTCTCCATTTCTGTTGCAGTGTCAGATAAGAACGGAGGAGTTGGGAATTTAAATTTGCACTCAGGTATGAAACTCACACCCAGTGAAGCATAGTGGATAGAATGACAGACTTAGACTCAGGAGGTCTGGATTTAAATCGCCAATTGGCTATGGGGTACACTGGTAAAACCCCTCCTTAAATATCTCCCATATCTTGAAAGACCTCTGAAGGTTTCTCTAGCTTGGTTCCAATGCAATGGCACTTAAAACACACATAGCAGATGCTCATTGGCTGTCTCTAGACCAGTTGCTACCCTGTTTCCCCGAAAATAAGACCTAACCTGAAAATAAGCCCTAGTATGATTTTTCAGGATGCTCATAATATAAGCCCTACCCCAAAAAACAAGCCCTAGTTAAGTAAAACTCTGCCCATCCACCATTGTGCAGCAACCAGAAGATGACATGACTGTGAAATAAAACATCCCCTGAAAATAAGCCCTAATGCGTTTTTTGGAGCAAAAATTAATATAAGACCCTGTCTTATTTTCGGAGAAACATGGTATCATTCAGCCAGGTCAACTTCACAAAAATGTTGTGAGGATAAGATAGGAGAGTGGGAGAAAGTCACATATGCTACTTTGTTCGGTCTGGATGGAAAGTGATATATAAGTCTAGCAACTAGTGATAGAATAAATATACAACTGGAACGGTATTAGGATATGCTCATCGGGTTCCGCTGTGACCTTCTCATGGCCCATTTCCACAACAACTGACATCAACAGAGTTCCAAACTTGTATCGTGCAAATAGCAACAACAGCAGCAACTATGGCTGTGCATTTGCTTCGGTGCAACCACACGGCCTCACACAGAGTTTTTGAGACCGGACTCATGTTTCTCTATCTATACTTAATTACCATCCACCTTGGACTTCAGTAAGCAAAACGCCATTTTAGGATGACCATGTATGGCTTCTACACTGCGCGTTACAAGCGTCCAGAGAGTGTCTGGGTATGGAACTCAGCAAGGAGAGACCTGGCTTCGCATCTGCACTCATGTCAAGTAAGGTGGCCAAATCAAATGAGATCTCGAGGAATTGTGGGGTTTGCCAACCAAGTCACTTATTGAGGAGAACACACCCCTTTGTACAGTAGACACTTGTCAACTTTCCTTTTATTTGTATTGAATAAAAGCAAAACTAAGGCAAAGAGAAAGGACGGCTTAACCCGTCATATTCTAATTTCTCTTCACTTGCCCTTTTCTTATATGTTTTTTTTCTTCAATCCATTTTGTCATTTCTGAAAGCCTTTGCCCCGCAGAATCGCCAGTGTATGTTTCTCAGGGGCGATGTCCAATCTGTTAAATAAAAATTAACAACACAGATTTTCGCCCCATGTCTCTCCCCCCACCAGCCACAACAAGGGCGGGACGGGGAGAGGGGGGGAGCCAAGCAACGGGATTTTGACACCTTTTCAGCCCGTTGGTCGGGCCTGGGCCCCAGTGAAAAGAAAGCCAAAAGCTCTCTAAAGAAACTTATCTAGAATGGTGATCCGTGGACAGCTCTTGTGTGACAAGATACATAGCTTCTATTGTGCTGAGGGCAGATTATTGGTTACTATAGTTTCCCTAATGTTCGAATGGAGTTAAGGCATAAGCTGAACAGAATAGGTTAAAAGGTGCCGGTATTTGAGCCTGCAAAACCACATGTTGAGAATCACAGGCCAAACAAGACAAAGGACATATCTCTCTAGGCTTTGATGTCTTCTCTGAGGGATGCAAAGTAATGGGAGAGGAGGGGGATGAGAAGAGGGGAAAAGACGCCACACAGAAGTACCCTCCGATCCAGACGTTTCCATGACCTGGTGGTGCAACAATAGTGTGATTGTGAGAACGCAAAGCGCAACAGAGCAGCGGCCCCCGAGTCCTGTGAGCTGCATGGGACAATAAATAAATAACATTTTCCTTTAAAAAAAATAGCAGAGGGTCATGATTGGCTTGACTGCCCTCAACTGTCATTATGTGATATAAGGAAGATGGTAGCACAGTCAAACTTTTTCCTCTACTTTTTCTGACTATTATTGCATCCTCCTTGGTCACCATGTCATTAACACTTCTAGAAACAGCTTGGGGGGGTACAGCTTTCTGTTTCCTGCATGCTTCTGGTTTGGTTGTGGAACCTTCACTGTTACTGCATGATTCTTGCTGATTATTTTTCCCACCCCGTCCCGGTTGCATTTCGGATTGCAAAAATTTGCAAAGGAAGGACGAAAGAAAGGAAATCGTTCGTAAGCGGCCTCTTCTCTGCAGTAAAACTTTGCATTTTTCATTGGAATGAGTCTTAGATGCTGACACACATCGATGGTGCTAAAACTCAAGTGTTTCTAAACTACTGATTTGTCCATTTTCATTCATGCTTTCTCAAGTGACACAGCCTGCTCAGATTTGAACAATTCTGCCAGGAACCCACCACTCAACCTTGGAGTGTGTGTGTGTATTTACCAATGTGTTTTGATTTTACTCTAAGGGGGAAAAGCCGAATCAGCACCATGGAGATCTATTCTGCGCTGTGAAGGGCCTTCTCTCCCCTCCCCCTTTCTTCTTTTAAAGCAGTGATTGTCATTCTGATCACTGTTATCTCTTTATGCTTCTCTAGAAAATATATCTAATTGTAACAACTGTACTCCTAGAGTGAACATATTACTTGAATTCAAATGTTAACGACAGCGCTAGGATCACTGTCCTTGAATCTCAGCCTTTTGTACGACTTCAATAGGCTTACAATGTGTTGTATTAGTAGGCATATTAATGTCCAGATGCAATACTAGTTCCTTTCTTTTTACTCAAATCTTCTTATGCAAATACCTCATGAATCCAGTTCAAAGAGGTAGCTTTAAAATGAGCCTTCTCCTGCTGGCATTCAGAGGGATCCTTTCAGCCCCCCCCCCCAAGGCCATGGGGCGTCTTGGGTCCCGAAACCAACATGAGAAAAGTTTGAACACTTGTTTTTATAACGGAACATGATCTTGTTCTCATAATCTGAGGCTGGTAACTGGGCATAGGCGGGTTGTCGGATCTTAAACCCTTAACAGAAGGAGATAATCTTCGCTTTTGTCCTGCAATGGACTGAATCCTACATTTGGTGAAAGCTATCAATGAGAATCGGGAGTTGGGGGGTGGGTGGGTGGAATGGCTTTTTTCCACCCCACAAACAAAACTTTTTTTCATGGTGAGATTGACTGAGAAAAGGAGAGAGAGACAGAGAGGCTTTTAAAAAAAATCTCTAAGAATTACTCAAGTCACTGCATTGTGTCTTGGCGCTTCAAGAAGTCTCCACTCAGTCTAAATTAATAAAATGAAGGAGGGGGGGGTGAAGTTTACCTTATTTTAACAAGAGACAAATGATGAAATCAACTGCTTTGACTCACTTGTTGAACTATATGGTAATGAGGCCATAATTAAAAATGCTAATGGAGAGCAGTTACTTAAACACAGCTTCAGTATGTGCTTCTGTTTCTTTTGTTTACCAGAGTCTGTCCTATTGTTCTACCGAAATTGCCTCCTGAAAAAAAAAATGCTATTCTTAATGGTTTAATTACCAGGGAAAAGAAGACCTCAACCACCCCCCCCCCAGTAGCATCTTCTGTCATGTATGAATATCCTGTAGGTTTTCTTCTAAGAACTTGATTTTGGTTCCCCATCTTGGCATTCCTGTTTTAGTCTACTGTTGACTAGAAATGCAGTTAAAAATCTTGAGAGACAGAGTGGGAGTATGTCTTTTACTTCCTAGTAAGTCGAGTGAATGGGATAGGAACGGCTGGCTGGCTTCTAATTTATGAACATGTTCCCCAGGTAATAACTTTTATTAGGACTAATAAGTTTTATAAGGGTATTTTCACATTTGCTGTAGAGTTACGCTTCATTCTTCTGAAGACAGGATAGATATTCCAGGAACAAAATCAAAGTATTCTGAGTCAGGGCCTTGATATAAAACCCTCATTTCTCTGTAGTTTATGCTGGTTTTGACTTGGAAATGTAGCATGAAGAAAAATCTCTCATTCCCTCCCTTTTTCTTTTAGAACTTCTCTACCTTAAATATCAGCTTCTTCCCTGATCTGGCTTGGAATTTCCCCCACATCAGACTTTGAGAAAATTAGACAATCATCTGTCCGATATACTATGAATTGGATTCCTGCATTGAGCAAGGGGTTGGACTCAATGACCTTATAAGCCCCTTCCAACTCTACGATTCAATGATTCAGTGATTTTATTCTATGATGTTCCTCTAATTCTGTAGTAGTACCTCGGTTAACGTACACCTCGGTTTACGTAACTTCCGGTTTATGAACGGAAATACATTCGAAATAATGCCTCAGTTTATGTTTTTTTTTTTTTCGGTTTGCGATTTGCGAAGGAAATTTCCCCATGCCTGGAGGTTTGTAGCGGCGTTGCCGTTGCTACGGCAATCTGCATTTTGGTTTACGAAATTTCCACATCACATAACGTTCCGGAGAATGTATTCATTTCGTGAACTGAGGTACTACTGTACTTTGCATTATTTCATCTTTCAATTGCCCACATCTTTTTTCCCCTTCACAAGTCCTTGGTGGTAAGTTTCAGCATTATGGTGCTTCTGGGACATTTTAACATTCACGCACCATGGAAACTAGGATGCAACAGTGAAGAAAACACATAGGGAAAAAAATTCTGTACCTGAGCAAGTGCAACTGCAATGTTAGCTCTGTGCTAATTTAAGGAACAGAGGCACAAGCGCTATGCAGTGAACAGTTAAAATGTGGAGTAAACTCCCTGCTTTTCGATTACCAAGCAACAAAAAAGCAAGGCATATCAGAGGAAAATTTACTATAAAGGCTGGGAACGTATGAGGGGGGAGAAATCCCAAGAAGGTGAGAAAGCATTGAAGGAGGAGCAGAGATAGCTTGGGAAAGATGGGGAAAGAATGGGGGGGGGGAAGGGCAGCTACAATATCCCACTCAACTGCTGGCTACCTCAGTGGTTTGGGTGTTAATTTATGGAGCCAGAAGTTCGATTCCCCACTCCGCCTTCTTGACAGGGGCTGGACTCAATGATCCAAAGGGTCCTGTCCATCTTTGAAGTTCTAAGATGATGATGGTGGTGCTGGTGGTGACAATAATGATGATGGTGATGATGATGGCATTCTTTGTTAAAGATTACCAATCCTGTTGAACTCAATGGGTATTATTTTGGAGCAGACATGTATTAACCTGAAGTGAAAACTCAGGGAGTTTCTCCTAAGTGTGTTGTGTTGAACAAACCAGCCCGCCTGCTGCTGTCACTGATAAGACTCACAAAACTGTCCGGCTCCCCTTCACCCTCCTGTTTAGACTTTCTTTCTTTGTTTTTACCTTATTTTTCTTTGATTCTTAGGACACTTAAAAGTGTTCCTCGGGACACTTAAAATCCTTAGGGAAGGGGATAAAATAAAACAGTTATCTGGCACATCAGAGTGGTATCCGCTTACGCTTTAATTTCGCAGATATGGGAAATGGAATTTTTAGATCCTGTAGACCACTGGGTCGCTTTTCAAGCTGATCTGGAAACTTCATTAAAATTACCCTAATCTCAGGAATGATGTATTTCCCCCTCCCTCCTTTTTGGTCGGATAGAATTAACATGGCGAGGGGGGGGAAAGGGAAATGGTTATTCTTGATATCAGCAGGCTTCTGATAGCTTTTCCATGAAAAAGAACAAGCTTCAGAATGATCAGAGGGGTGGAACTTTATAATGTCCATTTATCTTTTAAGTATCTTTATGGAAGGGAAATATTCTTCACCATCAGCCCATCCCCATCACTGCTCTGATTTTGACACATTTTCCTATCTGGGGTGTGGCTGCCATTTAATACACAGCTAAAAATGGAAGCTTCCATGTTCCAAGAAAGTATATCACCACTTAGCAGATGGCAGAGCCAACACTCCGCTTATCTCCCAGGTGTATTTGTCTGCTCGCTGCTCATTTCAGAACTAATACAGATTCAGGGTGTTTCTATATGTGTGTGTGTCTGTGCGTGCAGGGGGTGCACAACATTGTGGGATCCCATGAGGGACTTCAACAAGGAAGTTTCAAGACCCACAAGATGGGTCACTTCTAGCAAAGAGCAAGGCAGCCTTCTCTGTAACTGGTGTTGCCTCTGAAAATAAAACAAAAACTTGCCCCCAACCTCCAACAGAGGACAAAGTGGGCCCTAAAAGGGCCATTTCAACCATCGCTTTTTTTGAAAAGATATTAATGAGAAGGGCCTGAACAGGCACCACCTTAATATCTCTTGTTGAAGATTAGCTACTTGCCTTTCACTGTTGGGGTCACACTTACCCTTATTCACCAGCCTTTCACCAGTGGAAAATATATCCCTACTGTTATTTCTCCATCTTGAACAATTTGAACAAGTTAGGTCAAATCTCCATAGACGTCTCAGGGTTTCTTCTTAAGGTGAAAGTCACTTGCTCGCTTGTGTACTGCCACAACTGCTCCCATCCTTGTGGAACAGAACATTTGGTTAGTTCGTATGACTTATTTTCGAAGGTTTACTTCCTCTCCAGTTTTTGTGAACCTACCAGCCCTCCTTTGGGACAACTAGCCTTCTCAGGTGGCCCACAATTTCATCTCATTCAAGAGTTTAGGGGTTGAGTGAATGAGTACTAGCCAATTGTTCTGGGGCTTCCACAGGACTGAATCATGATGAGCTTTCCATGGACTGAGGCCTTTGTAATTTTATTCCCTCAAAGTTAGCAAATCTATGGGAACCCGCTCTTTCCATTTTCCTGGACAGCTCATGTATTTAATCATTACTCCCTAAACATTTGATGATTTTTTTAAAAAAAATGCAAGTCCAAGCCTATGGAACCTCTGAGGAGATCATAGGATTATTTAAAGCTCTCTAGGTATTTGCCTTCGTTGTGAAGACTGGCATGGCACGGTATGATGACCCTTGGGAATACTGTTTCTCCCCCTAACACTTATCCTTTTTGCATTAAAACTCCAATAAATGAAAACGATCCGGATACGCTAGTAATAAAGGAAGGCCTGACTCAGTGTCTGCCTTGACCATTAATGAGTTTTTCTTCCATCTTCTTATTATCTTGATTGCCTTATTGAGTGAAACATATGATACAGAGCCCTACATAGAATTTAGATAGGCTTTTATTCAGTTTCTTTCCCAAATGCATAAGTGGTGATTCAGGTCTGGCACCTATTCAAATGACAGATCTTATAATGGACATGAGTATACAAGAGCCAACTTTATATATATATATATATGTCCACATGCTTGCATATATATCTAAAGGAGTGTATTAACCCTTTTAGAGACCAGCACTAACTAATAACAATAGGATACTGGTCTAAGAGGAGCATAGTCCTTTCCTGAAACCAAAATGGGAAGACACAGGGAAGACACAAACCGCTCTATGTACCGGGGGGGGGGGAGTCCAGAGGGCACCAAAGAGAAGTGTGTGGGCTAACCCTACCCACTGATGATGGAACTTCACACCACTGCCAACTTCCCCTGATGAATGTGTGCATGACATTTGTGAGAGCCAGTTCTCTGCAGGTACAGAAATATGTATAGAGAAGTCCTACACTAGAGCAGACACTTGACCCTGTGAAAGTTCATCGTAAGCATAGAGAGTTTTTTGTGACCCACATTGCCACCTCGTTTGTGCCTCTTGGAAATGTCTTATTAAAATTTTATGGGCAGATATTGCAGTCTTCCGAGTTCAGCTTCATGCCCAGTGAAGGCAGATCTCTGAACAGTAGCATGTTGTATCGTGTGCATGATTGACAGATATGATTCTGAAAGACCTTGGCATCTGAGGAATCGCAAACAATGCTCAGGTTTAGACCTCCAAGAGCCATTGCAACACAAGTTGATTTTGAAATGGCAAGAAATGGTTCATGCTTCAGCTTCAACCATTAGATGTCTTCAGCACTCAAGCCATTCCTTTTTCTAATGAAGACTTCTCTGTAAAGTGTATTTTGAACCCAAGTAGCAAAGAAAATGGTGGTGTGGGGCTGGAATGGTTTTGAGGAACATGACAAGGGATATTTCGTCCTCAGGTGACAGAGTGAGGCCCTTCCATATTTGGTAAGGAACAAGGAACACATTGTGAAAAACACTGAACCATTGGTCACAATGTAGGCAGCAGATCTTTGCTTTGTTTCTTCCCTAAAGCTTTCCAATGCACACTATTATTATTATTATTATTATTATTATTATTATTATTATTATTATTATTATTATTATTATTAGTAGTAGTAGTAGTAGTAGTAGTAGTAGTAGTAGTAGTAGTAGTAGTAGTAGTAGTAGTAGTAGTAGTGGAGTAGTGGTAGTGATGGTGGTGGTGGTGGTAGTGGTAGTAGTGGTGGTAGTAGTAGTAGGAGGAGGAGGAGGAGGAGGAGGAGGAGGAGTAGCAGCAGCAGCATTAGTATTATTAATATTAGTACAGTATTAGTATTCAAAAACACCTTGATATTGTTCTCAAAGCCCTGATGACTACGGGGACCACTGAAGTGTGTTTCATCAACAGGCGAGATGTTTTGATTTCTGTATTTTGTTTGGTTTTTTTATTTTCAACTCCAGCATCCCCGAGAATTCCAATGTCAATGATCCAGACATTTCTTCATTCGATTACTACTATGTCTGGTGTTATTATGATGATGATTAAAAAACACTAGGCACAGTCAAAATTATAAAAACGTTGACTGGTATTATATACAATTTTTATCCAAAAACCTAAGTGTCTGTTAAATATCAGGGCAGTATGTATGCTGTTCCTGATATTGCCCTTTTTT
The DNA here is from genome assembly GCF_051106095.1 of Pogona vitticeps. NCBI lineage: Eukaryota > Metazoa > Chordata > Lepidosauria > Squamata > Agamidae > Pogona > Pogona vitticeps. The sequence goes on along the minus strand of NC_135792.1, from coordinate 5,939,284 downwards.
GTAGCTCTGATGATGGTGTGATTTCAGAGATCTGCAACTGCTTATAATACTGTGTGAAATTTCTTGATATTGTTCCCAAAGCTACAAGGCCTATTGGGACCACTGAAGTGTCTTTCTTTCAGAGGCGAGATGTTGTTGTTATTATTATTCAAAACCAACAGGCACAGTTAAAATTATAAAAACATTGACTGGTATTATATAACTGATACAAGTTTTAATCAACAACCTAATTATCTGTTAAATATTGGCACAGTATGTGTGCTGTTCCTAATGCTTCTTGTTGTTGTTGTTGTTGTTGTTGTTGTTGTTGTTGATGATGATGATGATGATGATGATGACGACGATGATGACAACGATGACAACGATGACAATGTGACTCATATACCAGCTCCTGGTGCTAAAGCACCCTCTGGGTGATTTACAATGTAATTGTGCAAGGAACATTAGTGAGTCACCTCAACAACGGGACAAAAGCTTGCTTCAAGGTGATAGAAGTATGAGTTCTTATCAATTACCTGAAATTTAATCAAGGAATTTCTGGAATGTGATCAAGGGCAAGAGGCACATTGCTATCTACTTGAGAAGGCAAGCCCTTTACACATTTTTAATTTTTAAAAGATGTTCCAATTGGCTCGGTCCCACCGCGCAAAGAAATGTAGGAGAGCACTTTTCAGATACTTGAAAGGCTGCCCTACAGAGGAGGGGCAGGATTTGTTCTTGACCATCCCAGACTGCAGGGCATGTGACAATGGGCTCAAGTTACAGGAAGTCACATTTAGGCTGAACAACGGGCATGAAACTTTGTAACTGTTAGAGCAGCACAACAATGGAACCAATGACCTTGGGAGGTGGTGAGCACTCCAACGTTGTAGACAGTCAAGAAAACATTGGCCAACCATCTCTCAGATCTGCTTCGATCTGGATTCCTGCCTTGAGCAGGGGGTTGGACTTGATGGCCTTAGAGGCCCCTTCCAACTCCATGATTCTATGATTCTTGAAAAGGAGAGTAAAGACATTCTAGCAACCTCAAGAGATGATCCATCATTCATTTCAGCTGCTCAGAATTTGGGGATGTGTGGACGGCCTGAAAGTTAGACAGAAGAACTGTTTTTTTCCCCCCCACCGAATTGAAATATCATCTACTATAAACTTGTCAGCCCAGGCAGGGGAAAAAAAAAAGAAATAAAAATCCATTATATCAGGCAACCTTCTGGGCACAAAGACTTCTCGGGTCCTGGTTGCTAAGCCACTTCTCATGGAAAGCGATGGAACTCTAACAAGGTATCACCTGAAAGTGAAATGTATTGCTTCCTTAATTAAATGTAACTTTTTAGAGCAAGTCTGAGGTCCTCGCAGACTCAGTTGGAAGGTCCCAACGATTTTTAATTTATCTGCTCAATAGCCGAGGATTTAGCATAGATTTCGCTGGCTTAATGAGCCTGGCCTTTTTTTGCTCCACCAAGTAGAAAGCATCTGCGGCACTTCCCTACAGCCAAATCATAATACTGTGCCTACTCTGTGATTCTGTGTTGCATCTTTAGGTTTGCTAATACTCTCTTGATTAAACCTGGGGTCTGGATTTGGGATATATGTGTGTGTCTGGGTGATCCCTCAGAGATTGCTTGTTATTTCCTAGCTACAGTCGATGTTCAAATAGGAAAAGGGTGTTACAATGCTAAACTGAACTGCCATTTTTCAAAGCAGAATTAGACTTTGGATTTGGAAAACCCAAGATCCCTTCAAACACAGCAACATGGCAACTGGCTATGAGTAAGAATTTATGCATAAGTAGTTCCTTTTTGCAATAAATAAGATGCAACCAAGTTATATTGCATAAAAAGCTAATATCCTCCATTTGTGATTATCACATTCTAAATTTCTTTATATATACAGGGCATGGTGTCTGTACTTTAAGTATGTTTTGTCACACAAGCCAATGGTTTCTGTGTTACAGTTTTGTTTTGTTTTAAGCAGCTGAAAGTAAGTATTTTTGATTATGTCTGAACGATGAAAAAGTAAGAAGATTTTATAAGTTTAGCGATAAGTTTGTAAGTTTAGCTATAACAGCAGCCAGCTAAGGTTGGTGTGCTGTGGGATTATAGCTGTAACTAATTACCTTTTTAAAGAATAACTTTCTGTGCTCTGGTTCGAGAGAGAGAGAGAGAGAGAGAGAGAGAGAGAGAGAAATTCAATGAGAATCATTTTTTGCACTCTTCCAGTCTAAATATCTATGTCTGTCCATTTTGCAATGACATCGTTTGCAAATATGCAAAACAATCTTAGAGAAAAGCTGGAACACATTACGCCATGTAGCCGAAATCCAAACAACATTCTTAGAAATTTTAGGATTAGTAATTTAAGAGGTAGCCAAAGCAATATATTTTTAGTATCTGTGAAACAGTATGTTCTGATTATTGATTGTACATCAGCTTTCTTTCTTTCATTTGTCATCTCATAATCAAACTCCTTCCCACTTATCTTACACCCGACTTTCATTTACAACCTTAGTGGTAAGGTATAGGATCCATTATTAAAATCCTCTCTGGTTTCCTATAACAATGGACAGGCTGGCTCTCTTCTGATTTATTCCTTCAAACTTTGAGTCCACATATTTAAGGTGTTGGTTCTCCTACCCTGTTTTCCATGCTTGCTATCTGCGCTATTTAAGGACTTCAAGTTGAGAAAGCATTCAAGTTAATCACACTGAATCAGAGGGCTGGCATGTTACAGATGACTTAGGCAAAAAACCCCAACAACCTACATTAGCTCTGTTGTGATTTTTTTTTTCCTTTAATCAGAACACATATTCTTCCAAACAATTTTGGGGAAGAGCTTCTTAAGGACAGCCACCTTTGATGAATGCAAAATTTGACCTGCACTAAATCAAATGATTTAAATTTAAAGTTGAGGGCTTCTAAATCTACTCCAGCACAAAACTTTGACGCTTTTACTCAAGAACCAACCTTCCTTCCTTTCTCATGGTACAACGTTCAAAATAAAAACGTCCCAGGAACATGCGAAGGCTTTGTTATTCCCCGTAGCTGATAGGTGACAAACCCCAGACTTCATGAATCTTTGCTTGACAGCTCTTGCACATTTGTGACATTTACTCACCTCGTTGCCAGCTACGGATAGCCCAAATCTGCTGTTAACAAAGAGGTGACATGCATTTAACTTCTATCAGCACTTACTTTCTCCTTTGATAATGGTGGATTCCACTACATTTAATAATATACTACAAGGCTGAAAATGATGCAATCCTTGGGTGATACAGAATTGGCTGTGTCATGTGTGTGCATGTGAGTCCTTGTGTAATCACCACCTCTGGAGTGATTTTCCCCATATACATTTTAACAAGCATTCATGTACATAAAATGAATTGCTCATTCGTCTCTCTCCTTGCTTTTGCCCATGGTCTTTGTAAAAGGGGAAAGTATCAAGGGGAAAAACGTTGGATGCAAGGTTGTTAATTAGCAATCATTCATAAATGGCACATAGCAAGCCATTTTTGTCTTCAGTACACCCCATAAACATTTTGCTAATTAATCCTCATAGCATTTTGGGAGTCTTAACAACTAGGTATTTTCCAAGTTGTAAAGATGAGAGATTTTTTTTTTAACAGAATGTTGAGTAACTCGCTCAAGGCAACAGAAGGCAAAATTAGGATTCAGCAGTCCTTGCTATTACATAGTTGATTCATAATCATGTCAGAACATCTTCTGACTTCTCTGTCTGATGCCCCCCCCCACAAAGCCAAGCCGCAAGATCAGCAGAATTAGGTGGTACACCAGCTTGCTGGACTGCACCATTTCAGATTGCAGGGGGTAGAGGCATATGTAAGACCTGAGCAGGAAGAAAGCCGAGGTCTACTGATCAGGACTGGCCAAAGGTATTCTGCTGCCAAAAAGGGAGGAGAAGATTGCTCTTTCTTCTGCCCCATCAACAGAAGCCACCTGGATTGGCTGGTGAATCGCCAGGCGCTCCACCCTATCTGAGAGCAGCAGATTCATTGTGTGAGCCCGGGTGACGACGTTTGGTGATATACATAGAGAAGTCCTCCAAGAGAAAACAATACCCATAGGCTCCACCAGGAACTGCTTTCTGGAGAAAGGAAGGGGCTATGTTATACTTGCCTACCAGGTATTCATAGGGGATCAGGAGCCCATCAGAAAACCAATTCAGCAGCCCAAGCAAATAAGCAAGCACTACTGCTGGAATTCAATGTGGAAGTCAACCCCTAGTAGGCATCCTTCAGTCTCGAGAGACTATGGTAACGTGCTCTGAATGGAGAGCCTGGAACAGCGTCTAGTGAGGCTGAGGAGGCCAATTCAAGAGTGACCATCCCTTCCACACTGAAGACAAATCCAATCTGTCCCCCGTCCAGCTCCCTGATTTTGCCGCTTTCGTAACTGCCTCTTTGCCTTGGCCTGCTGGACAAGGGTCTCTTCAAATTGGGAGAGGCTGTGATGCACTACCTGCCTCCAGGCTGAATGCTCAGAGGTCAAGGTTTCCCATCTGTTGAGGTCCATTCCTAAGGCCTTCAGATCCTGCTTGCAGATCTCCTTGTATTGCAGCTGGGGTCTCCCTCTGGGATGCTTTCCCTGCACTCATTCTCCACACAGGAGATCTTTTGGAATCCAACCATCAGCCATTCTCTCATCCTTGAGAATGGAAGGCAACATAGTGTAGCTAATTGTATCAATTTCCTGTGGAAACACCTAAGCCAGGACCCCCTGTGGATTTACAGGACACAAATATCCCACCATTGTGCCCTTCCGAACAAGTGAAGCTCCTTGCCTAGGTAGGCATTTCTTTCCCCCACAAATACGCATGTTGGGAGTTGCTCTTCCCCACTTGTGGACCTTTCTTAGAAGTTCTCATCATAAAAACTGAACCGGCCATCTTTCTCGCACTGCTCCTCCTACAGCCAAATTCCATATTTTCAGAACAATTTTCCTTTAGAAAGGAAAGGGACCCAGAAGGTCTAGTGTCTGGCTGGACAACTCTGTGGTTTAGGTCTCTGGCTGACGAGCCAGAGATGGGGCGTTCAATAAATCACTGTGCTTCCTGGTAGAAGTGCCAGCCTGGGTGGCCTTGGGCAAGCTGCACAATTCTGGGACAACCTCCAGAAGAAGGGAATAATGAACTACTTCTGAGTATTCTTTACCAGGAAAACTCTGAAAAGGCTCGCCAAAAGTCAGAATTGACTTGACACTATGTGATTATTATCATGCCATGAATCAATTAGTGGCAAAATGGATTGGACCATAGACATTCCTGATGCCACAGTACATCCTACCCATCTTCCCATTCTTCTTTCTCGTTTGGCACTAAACGAAGTGGCTGCAGTAATGAATGGGGTAACAGAACATGAAAGAGTGTCCCCTTTGTTTGAAGAAGACACCAAAGATTCCAGTTGTTTGAAAGGTCCATTCAAAACAACCTAAAGGAACACTTTCTCATCCTCTTTGGTGGTGTAAGGGAATCACTTGCTCTTTATTGATAATTCATTATATGTTGGTCCTATCACTCCACCGCTCTGAAGTGCTTTTTACTGTAATGATTTTATACCACAGCCCCATAATGGCCTTCTGCCAGTGTCAATCAGCACTAGTTGCATGTACCTTAATATTATTCTGCAGCCTGTCTTGGGGAATGCTTAAAAGCATCCTCTCATTAACTCGTGTGTTACCCAAGTTTTTACATTAAATGGCCCCTCTTAATATCCCCTGACATATCACCTATTTTTCTAGGGAGGATACTGAAACAGTACTTACCCAATCCCCAAATCCATGCTAAACTAATTAGGTCTTGCCCGCTCCAGCCGAGAGTGGCTCATTCAGTGCCTCAGCATTTAATCTGGAGAAGGGACTTAGGAGAAAGAACAGAAACAATTTGAACTGCAGTTGGCTAAATGTGGCCCCGGCTGATGCAATTTATTTTGTGAAAAGGAATTAGCAGAAATTGAAGTCAAGTTTGAGGGATGAAGGTCACGGTGATACCGATTTATTGCCAACCAGCCAGCTGCAGAGAGCCAGCCACCCATCAGAAAAACGAGGGCCGTGGGTTTTTATCACTGTGCAATTTGTCGGGAGAAGAGTCCAACATCCACCGCCATGATCAGCAAAGGTGACAATGTGGGGGAATCGACCGCTGTTGTTGTCTTTAAGTTTTGGAATTGTTGATCAAATTCAGGAAGGGTTTGAATAAGGGAGGGGAGGTAGCTGGCAGGATGGCTGTGTTTGTTGGAGTCAGAAGTAGAGATGGGCATGAACTGGAAAGCCAGCAGTTCAGGGTGGTTTGTGGTTCATAGGTAGTCATGAACCATGAACCATGAACCACCCCCAAACCACTGGAAAAACTAACTGGTTTGTGGTTCATTTTTCTGGTTTGTGCTTGGGGCTGGGGAATTTACTATCTTCGCCCCCTCTGCTGCCTGCCCTCTCCCTTCCTACTACCCCATCACCTCCCTAGTTTATCCTGCTGCCTCCACCACCACCTCCTCCACCATCACCACCTTCACCTCCTCCACCACCTTCTCCTCCACCACCACCTCCTCCTCCACTGCCACTATCTTCAGCGACAGTCGACCAACATCCCTTCCAGGAGCCAGGTTGGCTGTCTCTGCGCTGGCACCCATTGGCTGATACATGCGCAGTGACAGATAGCCCAACTTCCATTCCAGGCCTGCTGGCTCTGTGCATGTGCCTGCCTATCAGCTGATAGTTTTTCTGGTTCATAGTTCATTATGTGCCCATCTCTAGTCGGAATCCAACTCCTGGTCAATCAAATGTCCCAGCAGATTACTGCTGAAGGACATCATTGGGTAGGTATGTCCCTGGGATATGGTTGGATATAAAGGGCCATCCCAAGAGACGTGCAAGAATCCCAGCAAGCAGCAGGCACTGAGGGTTCTTCGGGAAGTAGTCAATGATCCAAAAGTAGATCACAGTCTTTTCTCATTCTTTGGCCTAAAGCCCAGGTGACCAGCCTATGGCATGGATGCCCAAGATCTGGAGATCACTAAACTTGTGCTACTTATCAGCAAGACCAGAGTGCCTTTGAGCCTGGTTGGAGGACAGAATTGTGGCTCTCAACAGACATGCACACCGATGGTTGCTTGAACATCCACACAGAAAGACGCGCGACCAGATCCCTCTATATCATCACAGCTGCTTTTGAATTTGCAGCATAAATTGAATGAGATACCAGCCTCAATGTATCGCCTAAGTCTCCCTGTCCACCAACTTACTGCAAATGGTAGATAATAATAAGATAATTCTCACCAACATGTCCTTGGGAAAAGTGGGCTTTTTATATCAAGGTGGGGCTCCGATTTTTTTTACTAGTTCAAGAAGCCGGGAATTCATTTTGTAGATACAATCCATCTGCATCTCCCGTCATCCTGTTTTGTTCTTTGCCCATCTTAGTTCAATCAGTTATACAAGCCTACTGAGACAAGAAGGATTTCCAGGTACTCTGGAACCTCATTATTTCTACTGAATTGCTGGGTAAATTCACTGTTGGTGACCAACATTGGGTAGCTTTAGATATGCTGTTGGCCAGCCATCGGTTGCAAGCACGCTACACACCAGTGCCTTGAATTGAGACACTTCTATGTTTTTATTTATTGCACATTATACAGGACACTAAATGAGCAGCATCTCAGATTCGGGAATCATCTTGTGGTTTGCTCTTGGCAAAGGCTGGCTGGCATAGATCTAAAGGTAGCCGTCATTGCCCATGTAGAGTGAGTTTACCCAACTATCCAGTACAAATAATTAGTTTCTGAGGCAAGCTTCACATCCCAGGATATACATGTGTTAAGAAAAAAATGCAGCAGCGTTTCCACACAATACAGTATTTTTTAAAAGCTATACCTTGGCTTCTAATCAGAGGTGACATGTTTTCTAAGCCCCGAAGACAAATTATTTCCCTGTTGGATCCCCTGGGAGCCAGGAGAACTCTAGTCGTGAGGAAGGAAAGGTGAGCATGAGGGAATAGCTTCATTTCCCTTTCCTGCCTCTGTCCGACAAAGTGAAGAAATCCGATGCTCACCCACAACACTTTGTTTTATTCATTATTTGTAAAGCCTTCCAATAGTTCAAGAGTTCAGTGTCTCACATCACTGTATGTTCAAATGGCAGGACTTCCCACCAAGACACAAGAGGTGTGTTTTCTAGAACTAACAAAGGTTTTGGCTCTGGATCTCAGCGACAATCTTAATAGTGTTGTCCACAACTTACTTTGGCCTTAGCAATCTGTGAAACCACTGTCGGCACCGTTTATTCGTGAAAAGATCTGATAAACAGGGGACAGTAAAATAATATCTGACAACGGGCCATGATTATCAGTGTTGGTGACCTTTGCTGCCCTGTTAAGCCTGGACAAGTACCAATGGCTGAATTTCCTCTCTTCCATCGGTGAATTTTTCCACCCTCTACGTTTTGATGACCTCTTTCAAGCCCCAGTCACCTTACCCAGTTACAGAACAAATGTAAGAACAGATGAGCAACAATTAGGAGTTATTAGTCTTTGAGTGCCCCAAGACTCATAATTTTGGGTGCAACAGATTAACACAGTTAATCCTCTGTAGATGGTTTTCCGTATTAGAACAGAAAGCATTAATTTGATTCAAATGTACGTACATCAAGGTAACACACACACACACACGCACGCACGCACACACACACACACACACACACACACACACACACACACACACACACACACACACACCAAACTTGATATCAGGATCCAAGTGGATAGGTTAATGGATAGTGATTTTTTTTAAAAGAAGAGTTTAATTGTATTTGTAACGAAAGATTTTAGAATTCCAAAGTTCAATTTCTGTGTTATTTCCACACTCTTTAATAGCCACAATTAAAGAGAGGGGCACAAACCGGCAATTCGGGACTTCCTGACCCCGCCTCCTCCAGCGAGCACCTGGAGGAGGTGGGATAAGGAAGCCAGGGCACCGCCTCTGCATTGGATGTCCACTAGAGTAGGCGGAGCTTTGATGCACCCAACACCTGCTGGGCTGATAAATGAACCAGCACAAACTGCCGAATCTGTGATTCGTGCCCATCCCTTTGCAATCGCTATACTGCATCTTATTTTTCTTTTATATTATATTTTGTATATTTACATATTTACAATCTGCATTTTAACAAAAAAATTTATATAAAGTAATCTCCCTTTCACATTTCTTTCCCCTCTCCAAATATGGTATCGCAGCCGTTGATTTCTCTGCTTTTCTTTGAGAGTCTCGTTGGGTTTGACCGGGTGAAAACCGCTGAATATATTATTGCACCCACACGGGTATTGGGGTTCAGTATAGATTTGGTGGCAGCTTGGCGAGACCGGGTGGGGAGCGCGAGGGGGAAGAGAAACTCATCAGAGAAAATCTCTGGGAGGTCATCCATCACAGCTGCTGATAACCATTTTGTCTTCCTTTGTTACCGATGTGAACATGCTTAATTATTTGTAGTGTAATTAGTTCATGAAATGTCAGGAAATGTCAAACTATGTTCATGGCTTGCCTTTTGCCACAAAGTGCAGGAAGAGAGGACCGTGTCAGTGAGAAGACAGCTAATGATGGAGAGCAATCTTGGATGGAGGATGAGACCAGAAGCTGGAAAAGTTACATTTTTCAGACTACCACTCCCAGAACCTCCCCTCCGCTCAGATGGCATAAGGGGGCAAACAACAGGGAAAGCAAATGACTGCTGGATAGCTCAGTGGTTTAGGTAGCTAAACCACAGAGCCAAATATTGGGAGTTCGATTCTCCACTGGGCGTCCTTGACAGGAGCTAGATTCAATGATCCAGAGGGTCCCTTCCAGCTCTTCAGTTCTATGATTATTATTGAGGTGAGTAAGTTCTGCTCAAGGAAATTCAGGAAGCCATTAAGTAGGGAGGGAGACATGTGTGTTTCAAGGTGAAATAAAGCTGCATGATTTGTCCCCTGTTTGATTTTTCTGCAGTTGACACTGTCTGCCTGTTTAGAAAGAAGGGGGATTTTTGGGTTGGAAGACTCATCCAAGAGGTTTTGCTGTTTCTGCTGTTCTGTGCTACCAAGTTACTCCCAACGTATTGCAAACCTAATACGTTTTTTGATATATATATGGGACATTCAACTAGTGGGAAACCATTGCTCTTTGCCAGTGAACTTTCCATGATCACCAGGTCTCTTGAATCCTAGTCCAACGTTTTATCCACTACACCATAATGGTTTTCCTAAGAGCTTAGAGCCATTCAAAAATCATCAATATGTCAACAGTCCAAAAAGATATTTAACCTCCAGAAAGCTGAGGGAGTTTTCTCCCCACCCCCTTCTCTCTGGGGTATTCCTCTCAACTTCCTGCTTTTCTCATCAGTCAGATGATTACATGAAGAGCCACTTGTCTCTTGATGAACATGCCATTAATCAAAGAAATGAAGTCTTTTACAGAGCTGTCAGGTTAACGGATCCCTGTTTCCTGAGACTGCAGGACCAAACCAGGGGAGAAGCAGGCAAAATGTCACAGAGGGTGATGTCGTAGGGATGAGTATTTGTGATGTCAAGGGAAGGCACCTGTGTAGCAATCTCAGCCCTATGGATGTCTACTCAGAAGTTGTTTGTAAGTTCCAGGTTGCACCCAAAGACTCTTCTGAGGCCTATGTTCTCCAGAGACCTTTGGGTAGTGTGGGCGGCATATAAGCTAAATCAATCAATCAATCAATCAATCAATCAATCAATCAATCAATCAATCAATCAATCAATCAATCAATCAATCAATACCAAACAAATGGCACAACACATTTCCTTCAGCAATATTAGAAAGACCAAGAAACAGCCTGTCATGTCAATTTTACAGTATAGCCTTTATTTTAGTTTGACTTTTTCTTGGGACAGAAAAGTTGAATGATAAGTCCCAGAGTTTTAAAAAAATTGATTAGTCAATTCAACTAATAATTATATTTGTAATCTTATAGAATCCTGGAATTATACTGTATAACAGTAACGTTGACAAGGAAATAAAATTGAGTCCAGTGCCTTACCAATACAGGGAAGAAACAGCTGGAGTGTCCATCAGAGATGGTCATTCAACCTCTGTTGAACCCCCCCCCCCAGTGAAGAACTGTTGACTGCCTTCTCAGGTCACCCAGTCCACTGTTGAACAGCTCTTCTAAGAAGGAACTTCTTTCAATTTTTTTTTTAACACTCCTCACATTTAAATAGAATTTATTAGTTGAGGTCCCATCCTCTGAAGCATCAGAAAATAAGCTTTTTTCAAACAACCCACAACACAATTCAAAATACAAAGCTGTCAGGTGAGAAAATTGAAACTTGACCCTGGGAATCCGACAGAAATTAACAGACCTCCCAGGGAAAAATCAGTAGCCTGTTTTTGTCACAGCTGGCATTTAACTCCAGAATGAAACCAAATAACCACAGACAATCATATCAAAAATCAATCTATTAATCTATTACAATCTTTTCTTTGTTGCAATAATTTCAGGCATCACCAGCTTGTCTAATTGTACAAGCTTTATTTCTCTACTTTATTTCTCTGCTTTATAAGAGGGTTTCCCAGGACCCAGGACCCTTTTCCCTAGGAAGCTGGGCTGAGGGCGAAGGCCAGGTCTGTTTGCATGGATGCCATGCTGAGTTTTTTTTCCTGGGATTTCCTTTTGTCTCCTGAGCACATGGCCTGGGGGTGGGGCCTAGGGGTGGGACTTCCTGCTTTATAAGATAGTTTCCCAGGACCGCGCGCCTAACGGCACGCGAAATTCTCAAATT